>NC_091236.1:6589415-6601915 GCF_040958095.1 Procambarus clarkii | reverse complement strand
AAAGCCATTGTTAGCCTCCAGTCTTGGCCCGAATTAAAGGATTTCTTTCGTCATCGCTTTGTTAATAAAGGAGACCTTGACCCATATAGGTTAGTTAAGAAAATTGCCAATGCCACCATGCAGCCTGGTGAATCTTTTAATGCATTTACTAGCCGTCTCGATCAGTATCTGTATGCCTTAGTTTCTGCTATGAATAAGCAAGTCTATCTGCAGAAGCAGATAGACTTGTAGAGGAAATGTTACAGAGTGATGTAATTGAATCGAGTAATTCGCCATGGAACGCTCCATTGATTCTTGTACCAAAGCGAGATGGGACTTGGAGACCTGTAATCGATTATCGCAAGCTTAACAGAGTAACAATACCTGATCGTTTCCCACTTCCAGTCCTAAATGATTTGTTGCAAAGTATTGGTAGAAACAAAGTATTCTCAACGTTAGATTTGTTGCAGGGATTCTGGCAAATCCCCCTTGATGAGGAAAGTAAACAATTGACAGCCATTAGTACTCCCAATGGTCATTTTCATTTCAAAAGAATGCCGTTTGGTTTGCGTAGTAGTCAAATAACTTTTTCACGGCTCATGACAAATCTATTTCGTAGATTGATAGGAAGTACTCTTCTAGTTTACCTTGATGATCTCATAATCATGTCGCAAGATGTTCAGACTCATTTCCAGAACCTTGAAAAAGTACTTGCAAAGCTCGCTGAAGCTAATTTAAACATAAAGCTTGCAAAAAGTTCATTTTTAAAGCAGAAGATTAATTTCCTAGGTCATACAGTTACACCTTCAGGTATTACATTGAATGAATCAAAAATTATTGCTGCCCGTGATTTTCCAACACCTCGTACCGCAGAAGCCGTAAGACAGTTCACAGGTCTTGTAGGATTTTATCGTTCATTTATTGCTGGATTCTCTATTATAGCCACTCCACTTTACAAGTTGCAAAGAAAAGATGAACCCTTTGTTTGGGGAGAGGCCCAGGATCAGTCATTCAAAAAACTCAAAGCAGCCTTGATTTCGTCACCTGTCCTTAGGTACCCAGATTTTTCTAAACCTTTTACGTTGGTTACAGATGCTAGTGACATAGGTCTAGGTGCTGCATTACTTCAAACAGAAGGCCACAGAGATCACGCAATAGCTTATGCTAGCCGTACTTTATCTAAAGAAGAGAAAAATAATAGTGCAACAGAACGAGAAGCCTTGGCACTTAAACATTTCAAGGATACAATTTATAATTACCCAGTTCATGTTCTTACAGATCACCAACCATTAATTCCCTTGTTCAAAAATAAGAATCCAGTTGGAAAGTTTGCTAGATATTTGCTCACAATTCAAGAATTCAATCCCACATTTGGTTATATTCCAGGAAAGCAAAATGTTGTAGCTGATGCGTTTTCTCGACACGTAGCTGCGATTCAGTTAAATTACCCAGCATTAGATGCTACAGTAGTAGAAACGGAACAAAGACAAGACCCCATATGGGCACCCGTCATTAAATTTTTGACTAAGCAAGACACTCGCCCGATTCATAAACCGCCAGTACCATTGAAAGAACTAGTTATGTTGGACAATTTACTGTGTAGAGTAGTAAAGCTAGGGACAGCCCCGAGGAAATGTCAGTTAGTTGTTCCAGCTGTCCTGGTACCAACTGTGTTAAAAATTATCCATGATGCTCCTGCAAGTGCACATCCAGGAAAGGATCATACACTCCAACAAGGTCGATTGAAATATTTTTGGCCAAAAATGGCTAAGGAGATTGCTCATTATGTTGACAGATGTTTAACTTGTTTACAGCACAAGGGACATGTTTCAGGACCTAATCCAATTCAGGTGTACCCAGCAACTAAAGCTCCTTGGGAACGAATATCGATGGATTAATTGACAAATTTTGCGGAAACAGAGAAAGGGAACAAACATTTGCTTGTAATGGTCGATAATTTTTCACGGTTTTGCGAACTAGTTCCTATCCCGAACAAAACAGCAGAATCCATAGCCAGCGCATTCCATGACCAAATAATTTGTAGATATAGTATGCCTAAAGTAATCCTTTCAGATAATGGTCCATAATTCAGTAATAGTATTCTAACTAGCTTGTGTGATTTATATAACATAAAAAAATGTAGCATCATGCCTTATCATCCGGCAAGTAATGGACTAGCTGAACGTACTAACAGGAAAGTGTTAGATGCCTTGAGAGTCACGTTGAATTTTGATAACAACAATTGGGATGATTTTATACCCTTAATTCAGTGTGCTATAAATTCTTCAATTAATGTTTCTACAGGTGACACACCTCACACTATTCTTTATGGTACAGATAAGATCCTCCCTAATGAATTGATTAACGTACCTCCTACTCCCTTATATAACGTAGATGATTTTGTTCAGGTGAAGCGTAGACAAATGCAACTAGTATTCAAGAAAATACGAGAACAACTGTCCAAAGCAACAGCCGAGTTCACTCTAGCAAGGAATGCACGAGCTAAACCCAGTAAAATAACTATTGGATCTGTAGTAATGATACTTAACCAACACAGGTCTGGTCCTATGTACAAGTTAACTAAGAAATTTTTGGGTCCATATAAGGTAATCGAGCTTATTAAAGGTAACAAATACAGACTTAAGAACTTGTTAACAGGAGAGTATATAAATGAACATTTAGACCACATGAAGTTAGCTAAAATGACTGTTGACGAGACTGATGAGGAAGATGACAATGAACTTACCCAGACAGATACTCCTACTCGGACACCACCTTCTGTGGTTGACAGACCACTTGATGTACAGCAACCCCATACTAGCACCTATAATCTTAGATCTAGACCTCTCGTTTCAACAGTGCACTCACCACATGTCCATTGGCTAGATGTTAATGAGGATATCTCTCAAGATGATAGTTTGTCACATGAAGTTTCATCTGTTCCGGACCTTCAGTCAGAGCCAGAGTTGTATAGTGCTCTGGATGAGCTAGGTGTAGATATCCGCAGAATTTATAATTGAATGCACTCTGCAGTTATTCTGTTTGTTTTGAAAAAAAAAATCATTTGCAGTATTTCTACCACATGTGTCTTATTATTACCATTATATATAATGTATAGTTCTTCTCAACTTTATTTTGTTATAAATTAGATGCCATTGTTAAGTCTACTACCATTTGTATTTTTACAGTGCTTGTCATAGGAGTTATTATTGTTCTAGCAACCACATTGAGGCCAGTGAATCCTGACTGCTATCACGCAGATGTTAGTCTTCTTGTTCCAGGTCTTGTATATAGCTTGTAAATATATGGCACATTAAATATATTGTACATTGGTCTTGTAAATATATTGTATATTTCAGAGAAAAAAAAAAGAGAAAAAAAAAATCATTATCTATCTTGAAATTCATTTGTGGTTGTTAGGTCAGAACTTTGTTCCATTAATGTAATAATTGTTTAATTTTGTATGGTTTTCAAGCACATGCCATTGACACATGTTAATAATTTTGTTTAGGCAATACCTTGAGTTGTATTGTTCATATCTGATCAGTAGACATCCACATGTTCTTAATACTCTGGTTTAATCAAAGCATTGTTACCATGATTTTCACCTATTATGATGAATTTTTTTTTGGTGCATATGCCGAGTTGTTAGTATTACGCACACCTGATCTTCTTTCAATGTTTTATTATGCAAATTTCACATGTAAGCCATTATTGAATGCCACCGAGGTCCTTTCAGTATCATTGTAACTATATAGCTAGCCAGAGCTTGTCGACAAGGGTCGTCGACTTGGTAGCGTGTCCGAGCGGTGTTATACTCAAATTCTGTCAGTTGAAATGTAACCAATCACAGGCAAGTAGGCCTCTGACGTCATGCCAGACAGAGGAGCATCAAGCCATGCTTCCAGCAGCCTCAGTTCTCTCTCAGACCCAGAGTAAGGTGGACCTCGGTTGGCCAGATATATACCTTGTTGTCTCGGTCAATAAATATATACAGAAGCGACTACTGTGTCTACATTCAACCCGAACAAGGCAAACGAATACTGGTAGCAGCAGGAGAAGCTGCATGAGAAGCAGCAGCAGAAGGAGAAGCTGCAGGAGAAGCAGCAGCAGCAGGAGAAGCTGCAGGAGAAGCAGCAGGAGAAGCTGCATGAGAAGCTGCAGGAGAAGCTGCATGAGAAGATGCATGAGAAGATGCATGAGAAGCTGCAGGAGAAGCTGCAGGAGAAGCAGCAGGAGAAGCTGCATGAGAAGCTGCAGGAGAAGCTGCATGAGAAGCTGCAGGAGAAGCTGCAGGAGAAGCAGCAGGAGAAGCTGCATGAGAAGCTGCAGGAGAAGCAGCAGGAGAAGCTGCATGAGATGCTGCATGAGAAGCTGCAGGAGAAGCAGCAGGAGAAGCTGCATGAGAAGCTGCAGGAGAAGCAGCAGAAGCTGCATGAGAAGCTGCATGAGAAGCTGCAGGAGAAGCTGCAGGAGAAGCAGCAGGAGAAGCTGCAGGAGAAGCTGCATGAGAAGCTGCAGAAGAAGCTGCAGGAGCAGCAGCAGGAGAAGCAGCAGGAGAAGCAGCAGGAGAAGCTGCAGGAGAAGCTGCAGGAGAAGCTGCAGAAGCTGCATGAGAAGCTGCATGAGAAGCTGCAGGAGAAGCAGCAGGAGAAGCTGCAGGAGAAGCAGCAGGAGAAGCTGCAGGAGAAGCAGCAGGAGAAGCTGCAGAAGCAGCAGGAGAAGCTGCATGAGAAGCTGCAGGAGAAGCAGCATGAGAAGCTGCATGAGAAGCTGCATGAGAAGCTGCAGGAGAAGCTGCAGGAGAAGCAGCAGGAGAAGCAGCAGGAGAAGCAGCAGGAGAAGCTGCAGGAGAAGCTGCAGGAGAAGCTGCAGGAGAAGCTGCAGGAGAAGCAGCAGGAGAAGCAGCAGGAGAAACAGCAGAAGCAGCAGGAGAAGCTGCAGGAGAAGCAGCAGGAGAAGCAGCAGGAGAAACTGCAGGAGAAGCAGCAGGAGAAGCTGCAGGAGAAGCTGCAGGAGAAGCAGCAGGAGAAGCTGCAGTTGAAGCTGCAGGAGAAGCTGCAGCAGAAGCAGCAGAAGCAGCAGGAGAAGCTGCAGGAGAAGCAGCAGGAGAAGCAGCAGGAGAAGCAGCAGGAGAAACAGCAGCAGAAGCAGCAGGAGAAACAGCAGCAGACCCTCTTAATACCCCGTTCCTTAAAAATAATATATTCTTTAATTAAAGAGTATACAATGGACCCGTTTACCCTAAGAGGTAATCTAGAATAATATTTCGTATACGTTTTAAAATAAATATGAAAAATGGATTGTTGCTCTTTAACTTTCTTTGTTTAAGGAAGTGAGTAAGTAAGTAGCAACTGTAGTTGTTGGCTGGTTCAGTCTTTCACAAGACCCGGTCGGCCGAGCGGACAGCACACTGGACTTGTGATCCTGTGGTCCCGGGTTCGATCCCGGGCGCCGGCGAGAAACAATGGGCAGAGTTTCTTTCACCCTATGCCCCTGTTACCTAGCAGTAAAATAGGTACCTGGGTGTTAGTCAGCTGTCACGGGCTGCTTCCTGGGGGTGGAGGCCTGGTCGAGGACCAGGGCCGCGGGGACACTAAAAAGCCCCGAAATCATCTAAAGATAACCTGACCCTCCCTAGACACTAATTTTCAGGAATTTACCAATTAACTGCCGTGGGAGACGCTAATCACCACGCTGACAGCCAGGCCTAACCCCCTCTCCCCCTAATCGTAACAAGGTGATAGTGACTGCCATTCCCAACGGCCTGAACTCTGAGCTCACTATTTACGATCAGAACTTCACGCCAATCGTTAACTCAGATTAGTTCCTGGGGCTCCCTTGTTAGGGTTTAACTAGCGGATGTGGTTCACGCGAGAGCACAATGCTGGAGCTCTGCAGCACTGGGGTCAGATTCACGAAAACACTGACGCAAGCACTTACGAACGTGTACATCTTTCCTCAATCTTTGACGGCTTTGGTTACATTTATTAAACAGTTTACAAGCATGCAAACTTGTCAATCAACTGTTGTTATTGTTATAAACAGCCTCCTGGTGCTTCGGAGCTCATTAACTGATTTAATAATTTGGAAACAAAGCTTCCAAAGATTGAGAAAAGATGGACAGGTTCGTAAGTGCTTGCGTAACTGCTTCGTGAATCTGGTCCCTGGTACTCTACAACAAGGCCGGGGTGAAGGAGGTGAAAGAGAGGTTATGTATACCTGCTTGATGGGGTTCTGGGTGTTCTTCTACTCCCCAAGCCCGGCCCGAGGCCAGGCTTACGGGCGCCTGACAGCTGAGTGGACAGCGCTTCGGATTCGTAGTCCTGAGGTTCCGGGTTCGATCCCCGGTTGAGGAGGAGACGAATGGGCAAAATGTTTCTTTTACCCTGATGCCCCTGTTACCTAGCAGTAAATAGGTACCTGGGATCAGATGATGCTACGGGTTGCTTCCTGGGGGTGTGTAACAAAAAGGAGGCCTGGTCGAAGACCGGGCCGCTGGGACGCTAAGCCCCGAAATCATCTCAAGATAACCTCAAGGCTTGTGAGAGTTTGGTCCACCAGGCTGTTGCTTGGAGCGGCCCATTGTTTGGCTGTAACTTGGCCCGCTCCAAGCTACAGCTATGTAAGACATTTGTACCCAGATCCGTGTGTGAAGTGAGGAAGCAGTGAAGGTATTACTCTGGCTTACAAAATGATTTACACAATATAGCTCCAAGCTAAGACTGAGATATAATGTCAACACCAAGGCCAGTCTAATTATCTCCCTTTCTCCCTTCTTGTCTCCTATTCCCTCCCTTCTTCCCCCTTTCCACCGTCTCTCACTTGCTCTCTACTCTCTTCACTCACCAGCTCGTCCTCCTAAGGCTTCCCAACGTCAAGAAAACGGTCAACTTAAAGTGCCCTCTCCTAACCTACCAGAGGAGCCAAAACAGAAAACGGGACAGAACGTCACTTTCGCCAGCCGCTTCCATTTTCTAATACGACAATTGTTGGCCTTATGTAACGCCTACGAGCGAAAAGCGACGTTCATTATAGGAGGACAGGTTGCTCTCACCCCTCCCTCCCTCCCTCTATTAGGGATAGAGGATAGGTAGGTTTGGAATCCCTTGATGTTGAGTGGATAGTTTATGTGCGTTTGCTTCACTGTTATGTCAACTAGTCCCAGAGCCGTTATTCCCGACCCTCAAAAGGTGGGGGTTTACACAGTAGCTCAGTTGATGAGTTGACTGTCTACTATACTGGAGTGTTACATGTAGGCTCCATGTACTCACCTAGTTGTACTCACCTAGTTGTGTTTGCGGGGGTTGAGCTCTGGCTCTTTGATCCCGCCTCTCAACCGTCAATCAACAGGTGTACAGATTCCTGAGCCTATCGGGCTCTATCATATCTACACTTGAAACTGTGTATGGAGTCAGCCTCCACCACATCACTGCCTAATGCATTCCATTTGTCAACCACTCTGACACTAAAAATGTGGTTACTGACATGTGGTTATATATAGGAGCTGCTTCGTATGGGCCAGTAGGCCGCCTGCAGGTACCCCTTCATTCTTGTGTTCTACCATTCTGTGGTCAAGTTGACTCTGTGAAGCTTCAGGAGTTATGGTGCCAGATCTTGTTCATAGATTATTGTCTCCAAATGTAGTTTGTTAAGCTGGTGTTGACATAGGGTAGTACACAGGCTTTATAGGTGAAAATGTGGTAGTTAGGTCCTGAGAGAGAGGGGTCGTCTGGTCATATGTGGTAGTTAAGCCCTGAGAGAGAGGGGTCGTCTGGTCATATGTGGTAGTTAAGCCCTGAGAGAGAGGGGTCGTCTGGTCATATGTGGTAGTTAAGCCCTGAGAGAGAGGGGTCGTCTGGTCATATGTGGTAGTTAAGCCCTGAGAGAGAGGGGTCGTCTGGTCATATGTGGTAGTTAAGCCCTGAGAGAGAGGGGTCGTCTGGTCATATGTGGTAGTTAAGCCCTGAGAGAGAGGGGTCGTCTGGTCATATGTGGTAGTTAAGCCCTGAGAGAGAGGGGTCGTCTGGTCATATGTGGTAGTTAAGCCCTGAGAGAGAGGGGTCGTCTGGTCAAAGGGTTTATTTAGTCGTGGGAAATACGATGAGCAGGTCGGCTTTCATGTCAGGGAACCTGGTCATTGATCAAATGTTTACAGAGTACATAGGACAAGCGTCAAGCATTCGTTATAACACACGCCGCTCAAGCGGTACTATTATAACACACGCAGGACAGCATGGCTATTTGTGTTAGCAGTCAGCATTCTCACAGCCATCACAACCAGGCTGACCTGATAACTCCTTGCTGAAACTTGTAGTGACTGTAAAGGAACCCAAAATCAATAAAAATACTCTAAAAGTTAGCATTTTGCACGTGAGGGATTTATCTTACCTATCATACGTGGAAGGTCTGTGAGGTCAGGAGAGAGGTTATCTTGTGATAATTTCGGGGCTTAGCGTCCCAGCGGCCCGGTCCATGGCCCGGTCCTCCTTTTTGATACACACCCCCATGAAGCAGCCCGTAGCATCATCTGATCCTAGGTACCTATTTACTGCCAGGTAACAGGGACATTAGAGTGAAAGAACCATTTTTCCCATTTGTCTCTGCCTCCACCGGGGATCGAACCCGGAATCTTAGGACTACGAATCCGAAGCGGTGTCCACCTAGCTGTTAGGGAGAGAAGAGAGATGAGGTCAGGATAGAGAGAGAGAGAGAGAGGCAGAGAGAAAGAGAGAGGTGAGGTGAGGTCAGGAGAGAGAGAGAGAGGTCAGGTCAGGTCAGGTCAGGAGGGAGAGAAGAGAGGTCGGAACAGACGGAGGTAAAAGCGAGTGACAAGTATCTTGAGTTATCTTGAGTTATATCTTGAGATGATTTCGGGGCTTTTTTTTTTTTTTTGTGTGTCCCCGCGGCCCGGTCCTCGACCAGGCCTCCACCCCCAGGAAGCAGCCCGTGACAGCTGACTAACTCCCAGGTACCTATTTACTGCTAGGTAACAGGGGCATTCAGGGTGAAAGAAACTTTGCCCATTTGTTTCTGCCTCGTGCGGGAATCGAACCCGCGCCACAGAATTACGAGTCCTGCGCGCTATCCACCAGGCTACCAGGCCCTGGTGTATGACCACGAGTATGACAATTTCTTTGAAATAATAAATGTACCAAGCGGAGTTACAGTGTTAACTCATCATTGTGTGTGATGGTGTGGCGGTGTTTGGTGGCTGCTCCCTAGACACTATCTCCTACTGTCGATTGATTGATTGATGAAGATTAAGCCACCCAAAAGGTGGCACGGGCATGAATAGCCCGTAAGTGGCGGCCCTTTTGAGCCATTACCAGTATCAAGAGCTGATACTGGAGATCTGTGGAGGTGCGACTGCACCCTGCGTGACGGGAGATGTCTCCCGGACCAAATGGTGACCAGATGGTCTCCCGACGTTCCTACTGTCATGATCTCTGAGTATGAGTACAGCAGCTGTGGCGTTGATGAGGTGTTGCTTCTGGGCCACAAGTATTCACCTAGTTGTGCTTGCGGGGGTTGAGCTCTGCTCTTTCGGCCCGCCTCTCAACTGTCAGTCAACTGTTACTACTAATCCCCCCCCCCTCCTACACACACACACACACACACACACCCCAGGAAGCAGCCCGTAGCATCTAACTCCCATGTACCTATTTACTGCTAGGTTACAGGAGGATCAGGGTGAAGGAAACTGCTCATTTCTTTTTCCGGCGGTGTCGGGGGATCGAACCCTGGTCCGTAGGTCCACGAGTGTAGAGCGCACTACCAGTAGCGACAATAACAATTACATTACCACTAACCTCATATATACTTCTCCTGGTAATGGCGGGAAGAACACACACTAAAAACCCGAATTAAAATTCTTCGTCCGCGATTTCAATTATAATTTAAAAATATTACAAAGCGAAAATCAGTCATTTTAATTTTTGATCTCTCAGGAAGACCGCGCGTCCTATCAAATTTATTCATGATCGGAAATTTTATTGAAATTAAGTGGAGGAAAGGTTGTAGTTCCTGGCAAGAGGAGTAATGGCTGATAGCCCGCGGGTTGTCAGTCTCAGATGGTCGTTACTCTGTTTGTGTCGTGGTGGTTGAGGAGAAAGGAAGATGCTCAGAGACAATAGTCAGTGGTGGCGCCGGGTCTTAACTCCTCGCCCCTGTTCACCCAGCAGTAATTGGGATGCTCGCCCCTGTTCACTCAGCAGTAATTGGGATGCTAGACCCTGTTCTACACAGCAGTAATTGGGATGCTAGACCCTGTTCTCCCAGCAGTAATTGGGATGCTAGACCCTGTTCTCCCAGCAGTAATTGGGATGCTAGACCCTGTTCTCCCAGCAGTAATTGGGATGCTCGCTCCTGTTCTCCCAGCAGTAATTGGGATCCTCGACCCTGTTCACACAGCAGTAATTGGGATCCTAGACCCTGTTCTCCCAGCAGTAATTGGGATGCTAGACCCTGTTCACCCAGCAGTAATTGGGATGCTCGCTCCTGTTCTCCCAGCAGTAATTGGGATGCTAGACCCTGTTCACCCAGCAGTAATTGGGATGCTCGCTCCTGTTCTCCCAGCAGTAATTGGGATGCTAGCCCCTGTTCTCCCAGCAGTAATTGGGATGCTAGACCCTGTTCACCCAGCAGTAATTGGGTACGTGGTTGTAAATCGGGTGTCGGGTGGTGTTCCAGGGAACACCTGGAGGGTAGTGATGCCCGTGACTCAGCCTGCTAACAGGAGTCATAAGTCGTCGGCTCCTGTACCCACCTGGGTACAGGAGGGGGCCTGACGGCTGAGTGGACAGCGCTCGGGATTTGTAGTATTTAGGTTCCGGGTTCGATCCCCGGTGGAGGCGGAAACAAACGGGCAGAGTTTCTTTTACCTTGATACCCCTGTTACCTAGCAGTAAATAGGTACCTGGGAGTTAGACAGCTGCTACGGGCTGCTTCCTGGGGATGTCTAACAAAAGGAGGCCTGGTCGAGGACCGGGCCGCGGGGACGCTAAGCCCCGAAATCATCTCAAGATAACCTGTGTAAAAATCTATATAAATAAAAATGCAAATGCCCCATTCCTCCTCCCCCCCCCCCCGTCCCATCCCAAATCCTCATCCTGACCCCTTCCCAGTGATATATAGTCGTAATGGCTTGGCGCTTTTCTCTGAAAATTCCCTTCCCTTCCCTTCCCTTCCCTTCCTTTCCCTTCCCTTCCCTTCCCTTCCCTTCCCTTCCCTTCCTTTCCCTTCCCTTCCCTTCCCTTCCCTTCCCTTCCCTTTCCACCTTCCACGTAGGTCAGTCTGTTATGCTTTTAATGCGCTTGGCCATGGCTCTGTAATTAAAAATTAGACCAGTGATCACTGGCTCCAAAAGGGAGATTAATGATCAATGAGATTAATGATGGGCGAGTGATTTTCACCCATATCCTGGGTGAAAATAAATTGGAGCTGCCTCGTATGGGCCAATAGGCCTTCTGCAGTTACCTTTAGTTCTTATGTTCTTATGTAAAATATGGTTCGTACAGGCTTGTTGCGAAGTCTCTTGAATGCCTTCGTATATTCATATTAGGGGAGCCGGTCAGCCGAGCGGACAGCACGCTGGACTTGTGATCCTGTGGTCCTGGGTTCGATCCCAGGCGCCGGCGAGAAACATTGGGCAGAATTTCTTTCACCCTATGTCCCTGTTACCTAGCAGTAAAATAGGTACCTGGGTGTTAGTCAGCTGTCGCGGGGCTGCTTCCTGGAGGTGGAGGCCTGGTCGAGGACCGGGCCGCGGGGACACTAAAGCCCCGAAATCATCTCAAGATAACCTCAAGATAACCTCAAGATATATCCTTCTTAGGTGTATTGTCAGGATATTTATTTCTCCGGTTTCTAAAAGTTTAGTCTTTCATGTCTATTTTCGCTGCGAGTCTCTCGCTTCTATGTTTATTTCACTATCTTGAGGTTATCTTGAGATGATTTCGGGGCTTTAGTGGCCCCGCGGCCCGGTCCTCGACCAGGCCTCCACCCCCCAGGAAGCAGCACGTGACAGCTGACTAACACCCTGGTACCTATTTTACTACTAGGTAACAGGGGGCATAGGGTGAAAGAAACCCATTGTTTCTCACCGGCGTCTGAGATCGAACCCGGGACCACAGGATCACAAGTCCAGTGTGCTGTCCGCTCGGCCGACCGGCTCCTCAAGAAGTTATACTATAGTTAGAACACTATAGTTAACATTTCACATAACTAGAAGTTATTTTGCTCAACCTCTGAGCTATTTGTTGCTGTAGTCTTGCATAATGCAAATACAATCGACTTGAGAATGGTCCAGGACGGACCGAAACGTCGTCGTCCCTTCACCTTCTAGTGTGTGGTCTGGTCAACATACTTCAGCCACGGTATTGTGACTCGTCGCCTGCATATGCATAATTCAAGCTTTTAAACCTGTCAACTGTTGATTTGTGGAACCAATTACCGCGTAACGTGCTGGAGGTGGGGTCCCTCGATTGTTTCAAGCGCGGGTTGGACAAGTATATGAGTGG
>NC_091236.1:6579415-6584415 GCF_040958095.1 Procambarus clarkii | reverse complement strand
TTTAGGATGGGACGGGAGAGGAAGGAATGGTGCCCAACCACTTGTGGACGGTCGGGGGATCGAACGCCGACCTGCATGAAGCAAGACCATCGCTCTACCGTCCAACCCAAGTGGTTGGACTAAAACCGAGGTATGAACTGATGGCAGATTGTCCCAGTACAATGATGTTATCTTGAGGTTATCTTGAGATGATTTCGGGGCTTTTTTTAGTGTCCCCGCGGCCCGGTCCTCGACCAGGCCTCCACCCCCAGGAAGCAGCCCGTGACAGCTGACTAACACCCAGGTACCTATTTTACTGCTAGGTAACAGGGGCATTCAGGGTGAAAGAAACTTTGCCCATTTGTTTCTGCCTCGTGCGGGAATCGAACCCGCGCCACAGAATTACGAGTCCTGCGCGCTATCCACCAGGCTATCAGGCCCCCGTAGTTTGTGTGTGTCTGAGGTGGTTACACCTTGAGGAGTGTTGGAGTACGGTGACGCTGGCACCGTAGACGACACAGTGCCAGCCACCTCGTGACACATCTGGCACTCGTCTCCCACAAACAATGCCTGTCTGTCGTGGCACCGGGTGCCACCAGTCTCTTCTGTGTTTGTTTGTTTTAAAGGTGAAGTTTCTGAGGTTCTTACGGCACTTTACACACAGGTTACAAGTCCCATACTTGTTGGTGCACGTGTGGACACACACCTGTTGATGCACTTGTGGATGTACCTGTTTCTCTGTACCTTACAAGTTCTTAAAGGGCAATTTTTATCTAACCCAGCAAAGGAAAGAGACCCAAATGGGCTCCGGGATATGAAGAGCTTTCCTCCGCTGCCCACACCCTCCGCCGCCCACACCACCCACGCCGCCCACACCACCCACGCCGCCCACACCACCCACGCCGCCACCGCCCACTCTCCTCACCCACCTCCACCCATACATAAACATGTGTGTAAATCGCGAAATAACTCACCCTTCTCAAGATGTATTATTTAATACGAAAGTACTTAAGGAAATTCCTGTTTCAATCTCTCCTTCTTGGTCTGACACTGTCATACATATATACATAATATATACATTAATGGGGCCTGACAGCTGAGTGGACAGCGCTCGGCATTCGTAGTCTTAAGGTTCCGGGTTCGATCCCCGGTGGAGGCGAAAATACATGGGCAGAGTTTTTTTCATCCTGATACTCCTGTTCACCTAGCAGTAAATTGCACTTGTTTATTAGTTAGAGTCAGGGAGTTAGACAGCTGCTACGGGCTGCTTCCTGGAGGGGGGGGGGTGTAATAAAAATAAGGCCTGGTCGAGGACCGGGCCGCTGGGACGCTAAGCCCCGAAATCATCTCAAGATATATACAAGAGTTCTTACATTCTTGTACAGCCAAGTTCTTTATGAACCAGGCACCCATTCACTGCTGGGTAAACAGAGGCAACAGTTACCAGTTGGTGCCCAGTCAATCCTCCCCCGGCCAGGATACGAACCCAGGCCAGGGAGGACATTACCACTGCGCCACGGGCATCACGGAAATTATATGAAATTATATCAATAGGAATAACGGGTAAAGTAGGGCGATGGATTTTATATTTCCTGTCAGAATTCATATAGTAAGTCAATCATATAGCACCTGTCTGTCGTTGTATACAGCGCCTGTCTGTCGTCGTATATAGCGCCTGTCTGTCGTCGTATATAGCGCCTGTCTGTCGTCGTATATAGCGCCTGTCTGTCGTCGTATATAGCGCCTGTCTGTCGTCGTATATAGCGCCTGTCTGTCGTCGTATATAGCGGCTGTCTGTCGTCGTATATAGCGCCTGTCTGTCGTCGTATATAGCGGCTGTCTGTCGTCGTATATAGCGGCTGTCTGTCGTCGTATATAGCGCCTGTCTGTCGTCGTATATAGCGGCTGTCTGTCGTCGTATATAGCGCCTGTCTGTCGTCGTATATAGCGCCTGTCTGTCGTCGTATATAGCGCCTGTCTGTCGTCGTATATAGCGCCTGTCTGTTGTCGTATATAGCGCCTGTCTGTCGTCGTATATAGCGCCTGTCTGTCGTCGTATACAGCGCCTGTCTGTCGTTGTATACAGCGCCTGTCTGTCGTGGTATATAGCGCCTGTCTGTCGTCGTATATAGCACCTGTCTGTCGTCGTATATAGCGCCTGTCTGTTGTCGTATATAGCACCTGTCTGTTGTCGTATATAGCGCCTGTCTGTCGTCGTATATAGCGCCTGTCTGTTGTCGTATATAGCGCCTGTCTGTCGTCGTATATAGCGCCTGTCTGTCGTCGTATATAGCGCCTGTCTGTCGTCGTATATAGCGCCTGTCTGTCGTCGTATATAGCGCCTGTCTGTCGTCGTATATAGCGCCTGTCTGTTGTCGTATATAGCGCCTGTCTGTCGTCGTATATAGCGCCTGTCTGTCGTCGTGTATAGCGCCTGTCTGTCGTCGTATATAGCGCCTGTCTGTCGTCGTGTATAGCGCCTGTCTGTCGTCGTGTATAGCGGCTGTCTGTCGTCGTATATAGCGCCTGTCTGTCGTCGTATATAGCGGCTGTCTGTCGTCGTATATAGCGCCTGTCTGTCGTCGTATATAGCGGCTGTCTGTCGTCGTATATAGCGGCTGTCTGTCGTATATAGCGGCTGTCTGTCGTCGTATATAGCGCCTGTCTGTTGTCGTATATAGCGGCTGTCTGTCGTCGTATATAGCGCCTGTCTGTCGTCGTATATAGCGCCTGTCTGTTGTCGTATATAGCGCCTGTCTGTCGTCGTATATAGCGCCTGTCTGTCGTCGTATATAGCGGCTGTCTGTCGTCGTATATAGCGCCTGTCTGTCGTCGTATACAGCGCCTGTCTGTCGTCGTATACAGCGCCTGTCTGTCGTCGTATACAACGCCTGTCGTCGTATACAGCGCCTGTCTGTCGTATACAGCGCCTGTCTGTCGTTGTATATAGCGCCTGTCTGTCGTCGTATACAACGCCTGTCGTCGTATACAGCGCCTGTCTGTCGTATACAGCGCCTGTCTGTCGTCGTATACAGCGCCTGTCTGTCGTTGTATACAACGCCTGTCGTCGTATACAGCGCCTGTCTGTCGTCGTATACAGCGCCTGTCGTCGTATACAGCGCCTGTCTGTCGTCGTATACAGCGCCTGTCTGTCGTTGTATACAGCGCCTGTCTGTCGTCGTATACAACGCCTGTCGTCGTATACAGCGCCTGTCTGTCGTATACAGCGCCTGTCTGTCGTCGTATACAGCGTCTGTCTGTCGTCGTGGACAGCACCTGTCTGTCTGTCGTCGTAGACTCAACTAAAAACATTATAGTTACCTTTTCACAGTTTACACTCTCGATCGATACAAAAAAATCCCATTTTCTTTATTAACCTAGAGCATCCATTTTCTTTCATGGAATGGTTACAGAAAACTGGAAATTCATGGCTAACTTCGGCAAACATATTGAGACTGAAAATATAAAGTGCACGTTACAGAAAACGAGAATTTCAAGGGAGAGACTGGTATAGATTCTCGTGGAAGAAAACGATATGACAGAAAATAGGAATTTCAGGTCTGATGTATCTAAATCACGGATGTCATATTTATTTGTTATCGCGGCCCATGATAAGGAAGACCTTCTCCCTTTAGAGGCAAGAGTGAAGCATTCGTAACAGAAAGCAATAATAATAATAAAAATAATAATATATATTATTATTATTATTAGTATTCATTTATTCCTGGTATTTCTGCATGGTGACGCCTGGCATCTCGTAGTCTTGCACAGTGCATCAACCTCTGGAGGAAATAACTGAGCTCCAGCAACCTTGAGTATTGAACGCGGGCATGCATCAGTAAGCTGAGAATGACGCTGACATTCATGACCAATACTTAAAAGCTGTTCATTTATGTGCCCTCAAATATGGACATGATCTTTACGACAGAACAGTTGATCCTGGGATAATTTGGTGCAAGATATGGATAAAATGGTTCAATATCCACACTAGAAGAGTCGTTTTAAATGTCGTTGATATTATTAATAAGCATGAAAATACACAGTATGGAAAGTAGGTACCTGGTTGATACCTGGTTGATGGGGTTCTGGGAGTTCTTCTACTCCCCAAGCCCGGCCCGAGGCCAGGCTTGACTTGTGAGAGTTTGGTCCACCAGGCTGTTGCTTGGAGCGGCCCGCAGGCCCACATACCCACCACAGCCCGGTTGGTCCGGCACTCCTTGGAGGAAACAATCTTGTTTCCTCTTGAAGATGTCCACGGTTCTTCCGGCAATATTTCTTATGCTCTGAGAGGTGCCATTTATGAGACTTAGTTTAGCCTTAAAGAATCGGAACTCCCTTTGTTAATCTTCAGATTCAGGAATGGGCGATTGTGAAGGTGATTGACGCCTTTGCGACTTTGACCAGACCACACACTAGAAGGTGAAGGGACGACGACGTTTCGGTCCGTCCCTGGACCATTCTCAAGTCGATTGTCTTGAGAATCTCACAATCGACTTGAGAATGGTCCAGGACGGACCGAAACGTCGTCGTCCCTTCACCTTCTAGTGTGTGGTCTGGTCAACTTACTTTAGCCACGTTATTGTGACTCATCGCCGACTCCTTTGTGTATAGACCCAGCCACTGTGAGGTATGGCTTTTTGGGAACATGACAGGTTCATTCACTTTTAAGAGCTTCCTCATGATGAGAAAATGACAAATTCGTCCTTTTCATGAGATTATCTTCATCGGAAAGTGACAAGATCTTTGACGAAAGTATTTTTTTGTGCAGATAATTTTCTTGTTGATTTAGGAGACTTGGTGGCTATATGACACCAGTTTCGACTGGTGGGAGGGTTGTACTTACCTAGTTGTGCTTGCGGGGGTTGAGCTCTGGCTCTTGGGTCCTTGTGTGACCGAGCACTTGCTGTGTATGTGAATTTAAACTGTGACCTTCACCATTTAATGTGATGGTCAGTGTGGCAGCTCACAAGTCTTACCTAAGTTGATATTACACTGTAAAGTGTGTATAGGACCTGTCATTA
>NC_091236.1:6556915-6569415 GCF_040958095.1 Procambarus clarkii | reverse complement strand
TATGCGGCCCCAGCATGGAGCCCGTACCTTGTCAAGCACAAGACGAAGCTGGAAAAAGTCCAAAGGTATGCTACTAGACTAGTCCCAGAACTAAGAGGCATGAGTTATGAGGAAAGGCTGCGGGAAATGCACCTCACGACACTGGAAGACAGAAGAGTAAGGGGGGACATGATCACAACCTACAAAATCCTCAGGGGAATCGACCGGGTAAACAAGGATGAACTTTTCAACACTGGTGGGACGCGAACAAGGGGACACAGGTGGAAGCTGAGTACCCAAATGAGCCACAGAGACGTTAGAAAGAACTTTTTCAGTGTCAGAGTAGTTAGCAAATGGAATGCATTAGGAAGTGATGTGGTGGAGGCTGACTCCATTCATAGTTTCAAATGTAGATATGATAGAGCCCAATAGGCTCAGGAATCTGTACACCAGTTGATTGACGGTTGAGAGGCGGGACCAAAGAGCCAGAGCTCAACCCCCGCAAGCACAATTAGGTGAGTACAATTAGGTGAGTACACACACACACACACACGCACGCATGCATGCATGCATACATGCACTCACACACACACACACACACACACACACACACACACACACACACACACACACGCACGCATGCATGCATACACGCACGCACGCATACACGCACGCACACACACACACACACACACACACACACACACACACACACACACACACACACACACACACACACACACACACACATATATACAATGTGATAACCTTTCAGATCAGATCTATAAGTCTGGAGCATTGTAGTGTTGAGAAGACAATTATTTTTTTTTAAATTTAGGTACATCTGCATTAGTGCAGCTACCCTAGACTATATGAAGGGAAGTACAGTGTGTCAAAAAGCTAGCTACGTGATGTTAAAAATCCCCATCACACAGGATGGTTAGTCATACAGGGCTATATTTTTAGTAGTTTGCACTGGCAGACTCCGGGTGCCTGTTTCTATTTTTTTTTATTAACATATTAGGTACATCTGCATTAGTGCAGCTACCCTAGACTATATGAAGTGGAGTACAGTGTGTCAAAAAAGCTAACTAGGTGATGCTATAAAATCCCCATCACACAGGATGGTTAGTCATACAGAGGCATGTGATAAGCGGTCTGCACTGGCAGACTCCGGATGCATTTTGAGGATATCAACAACACAAGATTGAATAAGGTAGCAGTGGTAATACAAGTCCCCATCTCGCAGGATGGTTAGTCATACGGAGCCATGTGTTTAATAGCCTGCACTGGCAAATTTTGGGTATACTGTGAGGATATCTTCAAGAATACGAGAGTGAATAAAGTAATTGCAAAGCTCCAGGTACCTCATGCCAACTGGTCTGAAAGGTCTAATAACTGGGCATTCAGTGATGTAGTGCGGGAGATCATGCCGTAGTTCCTGCTCACAGAGTTTGCAACTGGAGTGCTCAGGATTGGGAGACCCGTCACCTGCAGCCACCTGCCACAGGCAACGGTAACCCAACCTGATCCTTGCAACCACTGTGTCGCACAGTCTAGTGGACGTTTTATGCTGTCCATAGATGTAGGTTTCAGATCTGAACAAATCATAGCTTTTTATACTAGTACTTTCAGGTCGTTGGGAGTCAGTAAGTTCTTTCCTATCAGATCTGAATGTTTGGATCAATACAGTTTTGACAGCAGAGATGGGGATACGTAGATCTAATTCAACTTCAAACTTGTTACACGCTAATTTGGCTGCAATGTCTGTCTCATTATGATGGGTTATATTTATGTGTGAAGGTATCCATACAAAGGAGATTCGAGACCCTTTACTCTGTGCATCAATTAGGTCATTTATAATTGGGAGTATGAGGTTCTTGCTGTCGATCTTCCAAGAGAAGTTTTCGATTGCTTGAAGAGCAGACTTTGAATCGCAGAATATTATTCCTCCTCCAATATTTTTTAATGTGCTGGTTGCTAAATGTAATGCTGCTAGTTCTGCTTGTGTGGAGGTCAGCCAGTTGTTTAACCTGACACTGACAGTCTTTGTGCAAATATTATTTCTATAAAACCTACATGCCGCTGCAGTCCGTCCAGTAGAAGACTGGACTGAGCCGTCGGTGTAGACACAGTGCTCGTGAGATCTTAGACTCTCGATGGAGGAGGCAATTGTTTCAAGAGTGACAGCTTTGAGTAGAGCAAGATTCTCATTATCTTTTGGCACTAACTCTACGGTCATTGATAGGCACCTTTAACTACGAGTTCCTCTTCTGATCTTTATATAAAAAAAAATCGTTATTATTCTTCAAGACTTTCAGTAGCAGACCCTGCCTGTGTTCAGGGCTGATGGCGACTCTTCTGATTTAAGCATTGATAATGTATTACCATGTATCAATAATACAAATAAATCAATTCACTGTTACAGTTCATTCTTATATATCTGTTTTTTGTATTTTTTTGTAATTGAATTACGAAATATATATATATTTGCATTTTTCGTAAATCAGGACAAAGCCCCATTGACATCAAGTAGCAGTAACTCGAACACCATTTGGGTACGGACTCTTAAAGCCGATGTTATTTAATGAATGACTTGAACCCTTAACATTTGGCAAGACCTGGCTTGCCCTGGACTCCTAACTGAAGAGCCCTCAGGAAAGGGCTGCGAGCAGTTACGGTCTACGAGAGGCTATGAGGCCTCATTGTTCATTATACGTGATACTCATTATATCCTCATATTACTTCATGTTTGGTAGGTTCACCTGACGAAAATATTACTCTGCAAGGCTAGATAATAATGATCATAGTATGTCAAGGCTATAAAGTTAGATATAATATATAGAGTGTGTACAATACTGAAGCATATGTGTGCTACAGGTGTGTGCGCACACACCTGCTTTAGTGATCTGAAGGCAATATGAATTAAAATAAACAATATACTGGTATGTTACAGTATATCTGACTGACATTTGCTTTGTATACGATAAGCATATACATGTGCCTTTTGCATTTACTTCGGATAGAATGAATGTGTACATGTGACTTGAGATGCGTGTCTACATGTGACTGGAGAATAGGTACGTACATGTTATACTCTGGTCTACGTCATGTAGACGTATATATATATGTGAGCCGCAACGTAAAATTCTGACAGTTACGACATCGGGGTCACAAAAGTATTGACCTCCGCAGTAAATCACAATCACTCGCGAAGAGCACTTACGACCCTTAACTACCGAGAGCGGCTCGTGGGCCGCCGGCTCGGGTGAGGAGGGAGGAAATGGGGTTACTTACAATGAGGAAGACGTTAGCCACAATGACAAATCATTGTATGAAATAAATTGCTTTTGAGGAAGCTCAGTATGATTGAAACCCTCCACTTGGAAGATCAGTGTGTGTGTGTGTGTGTGTGTGTGTGTGTGTGTGTGTGTGTGTGTGTACTCACCTAGTTGTACTCACCTAGTTGTGTTTGCGGGGGTTGAGCTCTGGCTCTTTGGTCCCGCCTCTCAACCGTCAATCAACAGGTGTACAGATTCCTGAGCCTGTGTGTGTGTGTGTGTGTGTGTGTGTGTGTGCGCGCGCGCGCGCTCTTCCTGGTTTGGTATTGTGTTCATGTTTCTGTTTGTTCTGGGGGCTTGTAATTACCTGAGTGTAGTTAAACAACAAACAAGTATTCAATGAATTAACCAAGCCATGAAACAAACAGAAAAAGCTTTTATATCCATGGATATATTTTGGAAAAGACGTTTAAGAAATTTAAAATATACACAAGCTGTTTTAACTGTTTTAAAAGTTAATGGGAGTCATGTTTACCTCCTCTAAAATATTCTCTAAGTTGTGTTTACTCTTAAATATATATTAGTCGTGTTTAATTGCACTCAAACATACGCGAGTCGTGTTTAATTGCACTCAAACATACGCGAGTCGTGTTTAATTGCACTCAAACATACGCGAGTCGTGTTTAATTGCACTCAAACATACGCGAGTCGTGTTTAATTGCACTCAAACATACGCGAGTCGTGTTAAATTGCACTCAAACATACGCGAGTCGTGTTAAATTGCACTCAAACATACGCGAGTCGTGTTTAATTGCACTCAAACATACGCGAGTCGTGTTTAATTGCACTCAAACATACGCGAGTCGTGTTTAATTGCACTCAAACATACGCGAGTCGTGTTTAATTGCACTCAAACATACGCGAGTCGTGTTAAATTGCACTCAAACATACGCGAGTCGTGTTTAATTGCACTCAAACATACGCGAGTCGTGTTAAATTGCACTCAAACATACGCGAGTCGTGTTTAATTGCACTCAAACATACGCGAGTCGTGTTAAGTTGCACTCAAACATACGCGAGTCGTGTTAAATTGCTCTCCAATATATGTGTGAGTTGTCTTATATTTCTCCTCAATATATGCCAGTTGTATTTGATATAAAATACACGGGAGTCGTGCTTAACTGCTCTAATGTATATGCATCACATTTCTCTGGTCTAAAATTTATAAGTGCAAATTTTTTTGTCCGTGTAATCACCTCGGACTGACAGCTGGAGCTGATATTGTGAAGAATTCCAAGTACACGACCAATGATTGGCGCTCTCGTAACTGATCCATTAGTTGATTGGTTACACACTCACACGGGCACGCATGCGCACACGCGTGCTCTCGCTAGACCGGATATCCGGGGTTCTGAGGGTGATAGATCGTGTCAAGATAACACGTTAATGAGAAGTGAAAATCCGTCAGTCTTCGTCAGATTGTAAAACTTTTCTGAAATACAGGAAGATATTTTGTTTCTTGAATATCGAATTTATTGCCTCTTTTGGAGTGGAGAAAATGTGGTAATATATTCTTGCGTTGATCTACGATAAATTGGTGTTCCGTAGAATTGAAAAGATAATAAGATTGCAATTTATGGAATAGAAAAACTTGTATTAAAATTTGATCCCAATTTTTTGTCTGTGTACTTGGTTGTGTGTGTGTGTGTGTGTGTGTGTGTGGGTGTGTGTGTGTGTGTGTGTGTGTGTGTGGGTGTGTGTGTGTGTGGGTATGTGTGTGTGTGTGTGTGTGTGTGTGTGTGTGTGGGTGTGTGTGTGTGTGGGTATGTGTGTGGGTGTGTGTGTGTGTGTGGGTGTGTGTGTGTGTGTGGGTATGTGTGTGTGTGTGGGTATGTGTGTGTGCGTGTACGATCTCTTAGGAGAGATATATGCTGCTTTACGATGTTCAGCAAAGAATTTTTTCATATTCTTGAAGTATTCTTAATATTCTTACGATATTCAGCTTTCGACAGACACGAACTACTAGCTCTGCTAAAGCTTTCGATTAGTCTGTCAGTGCTTAATGGTTCAGGTTTTAATGTCATGTTGACGCATCTGGATCGTAAATTATATTGTTTACCCCTCATCGTTTTGCAGTTTTTTTTAGTGCAGTGAAAATGTATCTACAGATGTACAGTTGTTAGTGGCTCTGATCTCTGTGTCTACGTTTTCTTTATGATTGCACAGAAACCTCGTCATAATGGTGTTTTATGTTTATTGTAAATAGGAATATCTATGAAGCTTCGGTGGTAAATATGTGGGCATGTTGGCAATTTATTTTCTAATTCTGAAAGAGATTTTATTTATTTAGGGGAAAGGAAAATTTATTTTTTAATTCTAAAATTAGAATCTTCTAATTCAAAAATTAGAATTTTCTAATTCTAAAATTAGAATTTTCTAATTCTAAAATTAGAATTTTCTAATTCTTAAATTAGAATTTTCTAATTCTAAAATTAGAATTTTCTAATTCAAAAATTAGAATTGTCTAATTCTTAAATTAGAATTTTCTAATTCTAAAATTAGAATTTTCTAATTCTAAAATTAGAATTTCCTGATTCTAATATTCAAATTCGTTTGTGTTATTAATATTTGGTTTGTGGCGTGGGAAGTGTTCAAGAGGAAGTGTAGGGGGGTGGATGAGTATGGACGTTAGTGGGTGGGTGAGTGTAAGTGGGTGGGTGAGTATGGACGTTAGTGGGTGGGTGAGTGCAGGTGGGTGGGTGAGTACGGACGTTAGTGGGTGGGTGAGTGTAGGTGGGTGGGTGAGTGTAAGTGGGTGGGTGAGTGTAGGTGGGTGGGTGAGTATGGACGTTAGTGGGTGGGTGAGTGTAAGTGGGTGGGTGAGTGTAAGTGGGTGGGTGGGTGTAAGTGGGTGGGTGAGTGTAGGTGGGTGGGTGAGTATGGACGTTAGTGGGTGGGTGAGTGCAGGTGGGTGGGTGAGTGTAGGTGGGTGGGTGAATGTAAGTGGGTGGGTGAGTGTAGGTGGGTGGGTGAGTATGGACGTTAGTGGGTGGGTGAGTGTAAGTGGGTGGGTGAGTGTAAGTGGGTGGGTGAGTGTAGGTGGGTGGGTGAGTATGGACGTTAGTGGGTGGGTGAGTGTAAGTGGGTGGGTGGGTGTAAGTAGGTGGGTGAGTGAGGGGTGTAGAGAGTGTGGGAGGATGAGTGAATAAAGCCCATCCTTCTAAAATTAAAGTCCTTACAGTAACGCTGTAATCTACCGTTCAGATTTGGATCAATATTAGGCAGACTTTTTTATTAATGAATTTGAACCTGGAAAAGTTTTTTCTGTTTATTTTCCTAATGAAACCTAATCTTACCCATCCTAGGCCTAATACTCACTCTCTGAGGCCTAACATAGTACATATATGTGCTATAGTAGGCATAGAAATAGTCAAGTTTGATTTTAGCTTTATTTTGATCCGAACTCTATAAAATGAATATTACCAAATTCTACTTTCTAGTTCTCCATTTATATGTTCGTCATCAGAGTTACAAAAAGGAATAAGGAGTCCTATTATAAGGAGTAAGGGTTGGGTGAATTAGGTAGGTGGGTGGGTGATAGATAGGTGGGTGGGTGAGGGATAGGTGGGTGGGTGGGTGAGGGATAGGTGGGTGGGTGTTCGTGGATAGGTGGGTGAGGGATGGGTGGGTGGGTGGGTGGGTGAGGGATAAGTGGGTGGGTGGGGGATAGGTGGGTGAGGGATAGGTGGGTGGGTGAGGGATAGGTGGGTGGGTGGGTGAGGGATAAGTGGGTGGGTGGGTGATAGGTGGGCGGGAGAGGGCGAGATGGTGGGTGCCCCCAGACTTACTTATGCTCGGCCTCGTCTCATGATCGACCGGCAGTAATGTTTTTGGCTTCCTCCATAATTGCTTTTATTGGTCAGTAAACCTTGCTTTACTGCATTTAGGAAATGGTGGTGGTTGGTATATCTTTACGTGACCCCGCCCCCCATCACCCCTTCCCACTGGGGGAATGGGGAATAGGTGGGGAATGATGGGGAGGGAGGTTATTGATGGTGTGATGGAGATATACCTGGTAGATACCTGGTTGATGGGGTTCTGGGCGTTCTTCTACTCCCCAAGCCCGGCCCGAGGCCAGGCTTGACTTGTGAGAGTTTGGTCCACCAAGGCTGTTGCTTGGAGCGGCCCGCAGGCCCATATATATTCTTAGGGTGATGGGGAGCACAGGGATGCTGGTGTTGGCCGCCGTCTTTGCTCTCAAATATCGGAGCCGGTCGGCTGAGCGAGGGAGCCGGTCGGCCGAGCGGACAGCACGCTGGACTTGTGATCCTGTGGACCTGGGTTCGATCCCAGGCGCCGGCGAGAAACAATGGGCAGAGTTTCTTTCACCCTATGCCCCTGTTACCTAGCAGTAAATATAGGTACCTGGATGTTAGTCAGCTGTCACTGGCTGCTTCCTGGGGTTGGAGGCCTGGTCGAGGACCGGGCCGCGGGGACACTAAAAAGCCCCGAAATCATCTCAAGATAACCTCAAGATAACCTCAAGATTGCGTTCTCAACTTTTAATCTTTATTTTTTGATTACTCAGTTTTCTAGAGCTGGCGAAGGCTGGCAGGTTTGTACCGACACATTGGCTCTCATGTAACGCGGTATTGGATATAATGCTTGATTTGTCACATAGATTTCCAAAACTCATTAAAACTTGGGGACTGTTTTTCTTGCTATGATTGATCAGAAGGTTACAGTTTTGAACATTCATATGTTTGCCTCAAGACGCCAACCACCGAGTCAAAAAAATACCCATTTTTTTGTGTTTTACAAAATATAACTTTTATAAAATGTTTTTACAACTGTATGGAAAAAACTTCCTTCGTTATAAATTGTGTTAAAAGTTCACTTTTATCATACACAAAGAAGGAATATGTTGCTTATTGCGTCTGTGATGAGTTTGTTGTGTAGAAGTGATTTCTTGTTTGGTGTAGTAATCATGTCGCCCTTATCTGTGAGGTGGTTATAGGTTATCTTGAGATGATTTCGGGGCTATAGTGTCCCCGCGGCCCGGTCCTCGACCAGGCCTCCACCCCCAGGAAGCAGTCCGTGACAGCTAACACCCAGGTACCTATTTTACTGCTAGATAACAGGGGCATAGGGTGAAAGAAACTCTGCCCATTGTTTCTCGCCGGCGCCTGGGATCGAACCCAGGACCACAGGATCACATCGTGCTGTCCGCTCGGCCGACCGGCTACCCTGGAGATTAATTCCTTCAGCCATTGCGTATAACTCTCACCTCTCAGCTCCGGTACTAGTCCAGTGGCGTTCTTTTTTACTCGTGTTGTGTTTAATGAAATTAAAACTAGTGCAACATATTCCAAAATGGGTCTTGAGTTATAGATATGTTGTATACCTGATCCTAAATGACTGTATTCTGGTTTACATGTGGAGTTCCTATGTTGACGAACCTTTCGTATGCCGCTGATGATATCCGTCTGATGCGAAGCCTACGGTAACTAGCATAATATTCACCCGTAAGAACAACCATCATCTCGAATAGTAACATCGTATTTTGTCGGTATAAATCGCCAACGTCAAAATATGATGTATTATAAATCATAACGGCTCACAAAATTGACGGGTTGTCACGTTTTCTATTCGTGGTTCCTTGGTTAGGTTAGGTTTGGGCAACTTAATACATTGTTTCTGTGACGTTGTGAGAAACTCGAGTGAACGAGCTGAGTATTTTCCTTTGATTCCTGGTGGTTTCCTCTCCTATTTGATGTGTGTGTCCTTCCTGTTGCTGGCATCCAGCTTCATTACGTTACACTTGCCTGAGTTAAGCTCTAGTATCCACTTGTTGGACCATGGTTTCAAGTTGTGCAGTTTATCCTGTAATTTCTTGCAGTTTTCCATTGTATGTCTCCTCCTAAGTATTTGTTTCATCAGCTTACAGGTGGAAGGAGTCTGTTCCCTCCGAGAATAGACTTTCCACCTTAAGATATCAAGATATCCTATTGCAGTGACCCCTGTAGGACCCCACATGGAATATCTTGCCGCTCTGAACCCTCTCCTCCGTCACAGTCTCTTGTTGCGTAGGTACACACACACACACACACACTCTCTCTCTCTCTCTCTCTCTCTCTCTCTCTCTCTCTCTCTCTCTCTCTCTCTCTCTCTCTCTCTCTCTCTCTCTCTCTCTCTCTGTCTCTCTCTCTGTCTCTCTCTCTCTCTCTCTCTCTCTCTCTCTCTCTCTCTCTCTCTCTCTCTCTCTCTCTCTCTCTCTCTCTCTCTCTCTCTCTCTCTCCCTCTCTCCCTCTCTCTCTGTCTCTCTCTGTCTCTCTCTCTCTCCCTCTCTCTCTCTCCCTCTCTCTCCCTCTCTCTCCCTCTCTCTCCCTCTCTCTCCCTCTCTCTCTCTCTCTCTCTCTCTCTCTCTCTCTCTCTCTCTCTCTCTCTCTCTCTCTCTCTCTCTCTCTCTCTCTCTGTCTCTCTCTCTGTCTCTCTCTCTGTCTCTCTCTCTCTCTCTCTCTCTCTCTCTCTCTCTCTCTCTCTCTCTCTCTCTCTCTCTCTCTCTCTCTCTCTCTCTCTCTCTCTCTCTCTCCCTCTCTCCCTCTCTCTCTGTCTCTCTCTGTCTCTCTCTCTCTCCCTCTCTCTCTCTCCCTCTCTCTCCCTCTCTCTCCCTCTCTCTCCCTCTCTCTCCCTCTCTCTCTCTCTCTCTCTCTCTCTCTCTCTCTCTCTCTCTCTCTCTCTCTCTCTCTCTCTCTCTCTCTCTCTCTCTCTCTCTTCTCTCTCTCTCTCCCTCTCTCACCCTCTCCCTCTCTCTCCCTCTCTCTCCCTCTCCCTCTCTCTCCCTCTCTCTCCCTCTCTCTCCCTCTCTCTCCCTCTCTCTCCCTCTCTCTCCCTCTCTCTCTCTTTCTCTCTCTCTCTCATCTGTTGGAGCTCTTTCACTCTTCACTCCTGCCTAGTTCTCCCACGTGTGTACAAGCTTCATGTAGGCTACTGTGTCACCAACTCTGACAGATCACAAAATATGAAGTGTGTCAACCTTTACTTTGTCTCATCTAATCTCTGTCTCCCGGTCATAGAGTTGCATGTTTGTGAGTCAAGATTTGTCGCCCCCTCCTCGGTAAACTCATGCTGCCCCTCCCTCGGTAAACTCATGCTGCCCCCCTCGGTAAACTCATGCTGCCCCTCTCGGTAAACTTATGCTGCCCCTCCCTCGGTAAACTTATGCTTCCCCCTCCCCCCCCTCGGTAAACTCATGCTGCCCCTCCCTCGGTAAACTCATGCTGCCCCCTTCGGTAAACTCATGCTGGCGCTGCGTGTCAAATACACTTATCTACCATCTCTTTCGTACAGTCCTCTCCAAGTCTTTGCATTTTCACGGCGCCTGTGTGTCTTCCTCTACGTGTAGTGGGAGTGAGAGTGGACGGTTATCTTGAGGTTATCTTGAGAGGATATCGGGGCTTTAGTATTCCCGCGGTCCGGTCCTCGACCAGGCCTCCACCAGGCCAGGCGGTGACGTTAGTCTGTGTCCCGGTAGGGAAGGGTGACGCCGACACGCCCCCCAGTATTGGATAACTGGGGTTCACTGGAGCAGTTAAGGGGCGCTTTATGACGGTAGATGGAGTATGTGAGGACGAGGACATGGTGGTTGATCACTGTGTCTGTCAGTACCTGGCGTTATCGTGGCTTGTCTTAGTAAGGAGGAGAGATGACGGTCCCTGTGAGGGTGTGGGTGTGGGTGTGGGTGGGGGTGTGGGTGAGGGTGGGGGTGTGGGTGAGGGTGTGGGGTGAGGGTGAGGGTGGGGGTGTGGGGGTGGCGGCTCCCGGGATGGCGGAGGAGAAGCAAGAGATGAGAGCCAGTATGCCGCGCGAAGCTGGAGAGTGAGGGTGTGGTGAGGTCTCTTATTGGGTGGGGGCGGTGTGTGGGGGCCAAGGTTGGTCCACTGACCAGGTGTGTGGGGGGCCAGTGTTGGATCACTGACCAGGTGTGGGGGACAGTGTTGGTCCACTGACCAGGTGTGTGGGGGCCACTGTTGGATCACTGACCAGGTGTGTGGGGGCCCCAGTGTTGGATCACTGACCAGGTGTGTGGGGGCCACTGTTGGATCACTGACCAGGTGTGGGGGCCAGTGTTGGATCACTGACCAGGTGTGTGGGGGCCCCAGTGTTGGATCACTGACCAGGTGTGTGGGGGCCAGTGTTGGTCCACTAACCAGGTGTGTGGGGGGCCAGTGTTGGATCACTGACCAGGTGTGTGGGGGGCCAGTGTTGGATCACTGACCAGGTGTGTGGGGGGCCAGTGTTGGATCACTGACCAGGTGTGTGGGGGCCAGTGTTGGATCACTGACCAGGTGTGTGGGGCCAGTGTTGGACCACTAACCAGGTGTGTGGGGCCAGTGTTGGATCACTGACCAGGTGTGGGGACCAGTGTTGGACCACTAACCAGGTGTGGGAGGCCAGTGTTGTGGTGTGGAGGCTGCTTCACCTCACCAGATTGCTACTTGAAATTGTAATTAGTTTCTGTAATTGTGTAATTGAAGTGAGCAATTACCATATGAACACCAGCCTCGTTCACAGACCTCGCTACATAACGACGCCAAGCTGTGAACAACGACAAGCTGTGAACAACGACACTGAACCACGTTACTGCGGGCTCACCATAGCCCGTGCTACTTGGAACTTTGTCTTCCAGACAGTGAATCTTAAATAACATGGACCATGTTATATACCAGGTTGATGGGGTTTTGGGAGTTCTTCTACTCCCCCAAGCCCGGCCCGAGGCCAGGCTTGACTTGTGAGAGTTTGGTCCACATATAAGCTCACTTCGTTAGAAACACACTTAGCGAAGCCCTCTGTGTTACCGTTGATTGGCAATTACTGCCTCTTTGACCCTTAACAACGAGGATACAGCTTCAGCTTCGCCAGCTTCGTCGCTAATAGTCGCACATTGGACAATATATATTTATACTTGAAGTTAAAGGCACTGGCGTGGAACTGTTGCATAAATAGCCCAGTCATAACTGCTAAACTTGTCGCCTGTTGACTCTTGCTGCATAAAACATGGAACTGTGTGGACCGTCCTAATTGTTGTGGACATCCCCTTGCACCTGCCTGTGTGTGTTTGGTCCATGTGTACGGCTCTACTAATACAGTGTATACACAATATATATATGTGCGAACAAGCCTGAATGGTGCCCAGGAATATATGCAACTCACATTCTGGGGTGTGAGTTTTCAGTTATA
>NC_091236.1:6539415-6554415 GCF_040958095.1 Procambarus clarkii | reverse complement strand
GTCTGGGTGTACTGGAGGGTCAGGGTGTACTGGAGGGTCTGGGTGTACTGGAGGGTCTGGGTGTACTGGAGGGTCTGGGTGTACTGGAGGATCTGGGTGTACTGGAGGGTCTGGGTGTACTGGAGGGTCTGGGTGTACTGGAGGGTCTGGGTGTACTGGAGGGTCTTGGTGTACTGGAGGGTCTGGGTGTACTGGAGGGTCTGGGTGTACTGGAGGGAGCTGGGTGTACTGGAGGATCTGGGTGTACTGGAGGGTCTGGGTGTACTGGAGGGTCTGGGTTTACACCTGAGGTTTACGAGTTGGTCAGCACTGTCGGGACGTAGTGTGTTTACACTGGGAGATGGATCGCCAGGGCGGGCAGGACTTGACAAGTGGGACGTGGGTGACAGGACTTGACCCGTCGGACGCTGGTGATAGGACTTGACCCGTGAGACGTGGGTTTCTAGACTAGACCCGTGTTACATGGTGAAAAATCTGTCCCATCTTGACCAAGGAATCAAACCCCGACCCTTCAAGGCAGCGAGGCAGTCTCTCTTCCGACCAATCCACCATAATGTTCAACATAAGATACAAGAAATATATGAATGTTTAAACGCGGAACCGCCACAAAGAACATATTCCCCCTGGCGCGCAGTGGACCAAGATCCACGAGATAGTCCACGTTCAGCATGTGTCAACAATGAGGTCTGGAGGAGTAACATTTACTGAGGAAAACAAAGGTACCACCAGACAGGAAAATGAGTGGATTATGAGAACCTTGAGATGAGTGGAGGCCACCACAGTGGTCTGTATGTATCCTTTATGTATCGTGTGTGTGTGTGACGGCCAACTGTGAGTATATATGTGTGTTCAGGTTTCAGAGACACGAGGGCGGGTAGGAAACATAATTCCTATTAGTTTTTTTTGTAAGATAATCTGCCTCACTGATCACTCTTAAAGTTTCGGCCAGACGGCTTCTTCCACCCTGGGCTCCATTACCGTGGGCTCCATCACCCTGGGCTCCATCACCCTGGGCACCATCACCCTGGGCTCCACCACCCTGGGCTCCACCACCCTGGGTTCTGTCACCCTGGGCTTCACCACCCTGGGCACCATCACCCTGGGCTCCACCACCCTGGGCTCCACCACCCTGGGCTCCACCACCCAGGGTGTAGTCATCACAAGAGCCGTCATACATCATGCTTGAGAGCGTGCTGGGAAGCAATGTGTAAATTGGTGTAGAGTTGTGTGTGTGTGTGTGTGTGTGTGTGTGTGTGTGTGTGTGTGTGTGTGTGTGTGTGTGTGTGTGTGTGTGTGTGTGTGTGTGTGTTATGGAGAGAAGGGAAGATGAAACATTATTACTTTAATTATTATCAAAGGCATTTATATTAGCCACATCTTCCCATCCGTATAAACCTTAGGTAAAATAGTTTGCATGACACGTGGGGCGCCGAGTAGATAGGAGTCCGCTCTCACAGTGACGCACCAATAAGCAATTGAACTCTAATGCCCGGCACAAACGGTTTAGACAGCTGTGGAATGACCAGGTCGATGGTCAGGCGGGAGAAATATCCGATAATGGTAGTACACTATTTATCAACCTTACCCCATTCCCAGCCTAATGGGACGCAATAGGTGTACACAGTTAAGATAAGGGCTCTCTTAGGTCGTCAATCATTTGCCCAACGTAGGGCCGTATCTGTGGGATACTACCTTACCTTAAGGTTACCTTAAGGTTACCTTGAGGTGTTTTCGGGGCTTAGCGACCCCGCGGGCCGGTCACCGGCCCTGAAACACCCGAGACACGTGTACTAAGCCTAATTTTGGGGGGAAAATTGTCACAATAGGCCTAACTAGATGACCTCTCACAGTATTGAAGGGAGATCTTGATGAAAAAAAAACTCCAAGGAATATCTAATGAACCTGCGATCACAGGCGTCTTATCTGCCTGAACGACCACATCACCAACCAGAGAGGGGAGGGGGAGGTTAAAACCGGGCCGGGGGGAACATTGATCCTCGGAACCATCTCGTGGTAGCCTTAAGGTAACAGATGTCAAGACAATAAACGTCTATTAAACATCACGAGAGTAATGGAGGAAGATGATGAAGGAAGTCACAAGAATTATGGTGCAGAAGTTGTATATGGAGGCTTCCTGTCACGAAGCAGTTACGCAAGCACTTACGAACCTGTTCATCTTTCCTCAATCTTTGGCGGCTTTGTTTACAATTATTAAACAGTTAATGAGCTCCGGAGCACCAGGAGGCTGTTTATAACAATAACAACAGTTGATTGGCAAGTTTTCATGCTTGTAAACTGTTTAATAAATGTAACCAAAGCCGCCAAAGATTGAGGAAAGATGTACACGTTCGTAAGTGCTTGCGTAAGTGTTTTCGTGAATCCGGATCCAGGGCTCCACGCTAGTGCGTGGGCACTAGCGTGGAGTACTAGGGAATCACAACCGTATTACAGGTAATAGCGAGAATCCGTCTTGGATACAAATATCCATGGAGATATGGAATGGAAACAACAGTTGATCAGCGAAGTTGCAGAATCTGTGGTGAGAGTGATGGACACCGCCTTGACCACTATCTACGTGAATGTGAACACCTGAGAGACATTAGAAATATGTGTAGAATAATAAACCCCACATTGAGTTAGGAAAACACTATTTGTCAAATATTGATGCTGTTCTTAAAGGAGTCCCCCATTTTGCACCCGCAAGATGCAGTATTTAAATTCGGTAAATGTTTCCTGAAAGCAATTCCTTAATGTTCAGATCATGCCTCAGCGCTTGTCTGTATGGGAGTCAGTGTAAACTGCAGGGATGTCTTGCGCGGATTGACCGTCAGCAATGGATAAAAGATTACTCAGTAAGATGGATCTCAAAAACCTGAAGTTTCAATTGAGAGGCAGTACGAATATTGTCGTAGATGGTTGCGAAAGGTTAGGTTAAAGTAGGACGTCCGTGTCCGTGCCGCGTGCGTGGAAGGTGGCGGGCTGCACCTGGGGGCTGCACCTGGGGGCTGCACCTGGGGCTGCAGGAAGGTGGCGGGCTGCACCTGGGGGCTGCACCTGGGGGCTGCACCTGGGGGCTGCACCTGGCCCGCGGGCCGCATGTCTGACACCCCAGCTCTAAGAGATCAAAATATTTTCTTCGATGCTGGAGTTTACTGGCAAGAGGAGTCACCCGCAGCTGGCTCTTGTAGTTCAGGTGGTGGCTGGGGGAGGCCAGGTGGTGGCTGGGGGAGGCCAGGTGGTGGCTGGGGGAGGCCAGGTGGTGGCTGGGAGAGGCCAGGTGGTGGCCGGGGGAGGCCAGGTGGTGGCCGGGGGAGGCCAGGTGGTGGCTGGGGGAGGCCAGGTGGTGGCCGGGGGAGGCCAGGTGGTGGCTGGGGCAGGCCAGGTGGTGGCTGGGGCAGGCCAGGTGCTGGCCGGGGAAGCTTTAGGCATCGATTCCGGATGCCTAAACTGTGTAGTATGACCCCCAGGGTGAACAGCAGCACCAGTGGCGGCTGTCGCACAGTAACCTCAAGATTGATTCCTTAAGTCCTTGCGTGCGTTCAGATGTGTGTACTCACGTATTTGTGCTTGCCGGGGGGTTGAGCTCTGGCTCTTTGGTCCCCGCCTCTCAACCGCCAATCTGTGTGTGTGTGTGCGTGTGTGTGTGTGTGTGTGTGTGTGTGTGTGTGTGTGTGTGTGTGTGTGTGTGTGTGTGTGTGTGTGTGTGTGAGTATCTTTTTCCTGTATTTTGAGAGCCATGTTTCAGTGCACTCGTTTCGGCGTGGCTCTATCTGGCTACACTTTTCTTCACGACTTCCCTTTTGATCGTGACTGGGCAAAAGATTCGCCCAATCAGCATGATTTGTTGCCAGAGCGTGTGTGACGTCACAGATTGTGTGCGTTGGCATGTGAGAGAGAGATTGTGAATCTGTAGGTCGCGTAGGAGGGAGAGAGAGATAGTGAGAGAGAGAGATTGTGAGAGAGGGAGAGAATGGGGGAAGAGGAAGGTGTGAAGAAATGAGACAAGGTGCAGAATGAAGAACACTGATAAGAGATATATAAAAAAGCAGTAAATAGATAGTGACAACACCGTTGTCACCACCATCACCACTAACACCGTTGTCACCACCATCACCACTAACACCTTTGTCACCACCATCACCACTAACACCTTTGTCACCACCATCACCACTAACACCTTTGTCACCACCATCACCACTAACACCTTTGTCACCACCATCACCACTAACACCTTTGTCACCACCATCACCACTAACACCGTTGTCACCACCATCACCACTAACACCTTTGTCACCACCATCACCACTAACACCTTTGTCACCACCATCACCACTAACACCTTTGTCACCACCATCACCACTAACACCTTTGTCACCACCATCACCACTAACACCTTTGTCACCACCATCACCACTAACACCGTTGTCACCACCATCACCACTAACACCTTTGTCACCACCATCACCACTAACACCTTTGTCACCACCATCACCACTAACACCTTTGTCACCACCATCACCACTATCACCTTTGTCACCACCATCACCACTAACACCGTTGTCACCACCATCACCACTAACACCTTTGTCACCACCATCACCACTAACACCTTTGTCACCACCATCACCACTAACACCGTTGTCACCACCATCACCACTAACACCTTTGTCACCACTAACACCTTTGTCACCACCATCACCACTAACACCTTTGTCACCACCATCACCACTAACACCTTTGTCACCACCATCACCACTAACACCTTTGTCACCACCATCACCACTAACACCTTTGTCACCACCATCACCACTAACACCTTTGTCACCACCATCACCACTAACACCTTTGTCACCAGCTCATCCGGCAAATCGCTCTGGAAGAATTGTAATTGTTTTTCAACGTCTCTGATTCCTTAATTGTGTTCTTCAGTCTTTAAAGTGTTTTCGCTCGTAAGTGGTGGTGTTGCTGGGGGACGGTTGTGTGGTGGTGGTGTTGCTGGGGGGCAGTTGTGTGGTGGTAGTGTTGCTGGGGGACGGTTGTGTGGTGGTGGTGTTGCTGGGGGGCAGTTGTGTGGTGGTGGTGTTGCTGCGGGGCAGTTGTGTGGTGGTGGTGTTGCTGGGGGGCAGTTGTGTGGTGGTGTTGCTGGGGGACGGTTGTGTGGTGGTGGTGTTGCTGGGGGGCAGTTGTGTGGTGGTGGTGTTGCTGGGGGACGGTTGTGTGGTGGTGGTGTTGCTGGGGGACAGTTGTGTGGTGGTGGTGTTGCTGGGGGGCAGTTGTGTGGTGGTGGTGTTGCTGGGGGGCAGTTGTGTGGAGATGGTGTTGCTGGGGGGCAGTTGTGTGGTGGTGGTGTTGCTGGGGGGGGCAGTTGTGTGGTGGTGGTGTTGCTGGGGGACAGTTGTGTGGTGGTGGTGTTGCTGGGGGGCAGTTGTGTGGAGATGGTGTTGCTGGGGGGCAGTTGTGTAGTGGTGGTGTTGCTGGGGGACAGTTGTGTGGTGGTGGTGTTGCTGGGGGGCAGTTGTGTGGTGGTGGTGTTGCTGGGGGGCAGTTGTGTGGTGGTGGAGTTGCTGGGGGGCAGTTGTGTGGTGGTGGTGTTGCTGGGGGGCAGTTGTGTGGTGGTGGTGTTGCTGGGGGCAGTTGTGTGGTGGTGGTGTTGCTGGGGGGCAGTTGTGTGGTGGTGGTGTTGCTGGGGGACAGTTGTGTGGTGGTGGTGTTGCTGGGGGGGCAGTTGTGTGGTGGTGGTGTTGCTGGGGGGCAGTTGTGTGGTGGTGGTGTTGCTGGGGGACAGTTGTGTGGTGGTGGTGTTGCTGGGGGGGCAGTTGTGTGGTGGTGGTGTTGCTGGGGGGCAGTTGTGTGGTGGTGGTGTTGCTGGGGGCAGTTGTGTGGTGGTGGTGTTGCTGGGGGGCAGTTGTGTGGTGGTGGTGTTGCTGGGGGGCAGTTGTGTGGTGGTGGTGTTGCTGGGGGGCAGTTGTGTGGTGGTGGTGTTGCTGGGGGGCAGTTGTGTGGTGGTGGTGTTGCTGGGGGGCAGTTGTGTGGAGATGGTGTTGCTGGGGGGCAGTTGTGTGGTGGTGGTGTTGCTGGGGGGGCAGTTGTGTGGTGGTGGTGTTGCTGGGGGACAGTTGTGTGGTGGTGGTGTTGCTGGGGGGCAGTTGTGTGGAGATGGTGTTGCTGGGGGGCAGTTGTGTGGTGGTGGTGTTGCTGGGGGACAGTTGTGTGGTGGTGGTGTTGCTGGGGGGCAGTTGTGTGGTGGTGGTGTTGCTGGGGGGCAGTTGTGTGGTGGTGGTGTTGCTGGGGGGCAGTTGTGTGGTGGTGGTGTTGCTGGGGGGCAGTTGTGTGGTGGTGGTGTTGCTGGGGGCAGTTGTGTGGTGGTGGTGTTGCTGGGGGGCAGTTGTGTGGTGGTGGTGTTGCTGGGGGACAGTTGTGTGGTGGTGGTGTTGCTGGGGGGCAGTTGTGTGGTGGTGGTGTTGCTGGGGGGCAGTTGTTTGGTGGTGGTGTTGCTGGGGGACAGTTGTGTGGTGGTGGTGTTGCTGGGGGGGGCAGTTGTGTGGTGGTGGTGTTGCTGGGGGGCAGTTGTGTGGTGGTGGTGTTGCTGGGGGGCAGTTGTGTGGTGGTGGTGTTGCTGGGGGGCAGTTGTGTGGTGGTGGTGTTGCTGGGGGGCAGTTGTGTGGTGGTGGTGTTGCTGGGGGACGGTTGTGTGGTGGTGGTGTTGCTGGGGGGCAGTTGTGTGGTGGTGGTGTTGCTGGGGGGCAGTTGTGTGGTGGTGGTGTTGCAGGGGGACAGTTGTGTGGTGGTGGTGTTGCTGGGGGACAGTTGTGTGGTGATGGTGTTGCTGGGGGGCAGTTGTGTGGTGGTGGAGTTGCTGGGGGGCAGTTGTGTGGTGGTGGTGTTGCTGGGGGACAGTTGTGTGGTGGTGGTGTTGCTGGGGGACAGTTGTGTGGTGGTGGGGTTGCAGGGGGACAGTTGTTTATAGGGCTCAGGTTATAGGGCTCAGGTTATAGGGTTCAGGCAGCTTCGAACGCAGTAAATAATCAAAGCCAGGAATGGTGGTAGTGGTGGTGGTGGTGGTGGTAGGGGCGGGGATTGTGGTGGGTGGGTGTGGTTGTGGGCGGAAGTGGAGTGTTGTGGGAGTGCATTAGCCTCACGTGCACTCCCCTGAGTGCATCCTGGGGGAGATGGCGGGCGTAACTCCCCCCCCCCCCCTCAAGACATATCCACTCATTTCCCGCATCCAATATTTTCTCTCCCCCCCCCAGTGCCTGGACCCGTTATGGGGGGGGGGTCGCTGGTTGCCATGTATGGCATGCTGTAGTATGCTGAGTATTAATTCCAGTATACTACGGTATTATGTCAATACTGAAATATGCTGCAATTGTTTATTCTGCAGTATGCTGCAGTTGTTAATAGTGTAGTATGCTGCAGTTGTTAATAGTGTAGTATGCTGCAGTTGTCAAAAGTGTAGTATGCTGCAGTTGTTAATATTGTAGTATGCTGCAGTTGTTAATATTGTAGTATGCTGCAGTTGTTAATATTGTAGTATGCTGCAGTTGTTAATATTGTAGTATGCTGCAGTTGTTAATATTGTAGTATGCTGCAGTTGTTAATATTGTAGTATGCTGCAGTTGTCATTAGTGTAGTATGCTGCGGTTGTCATTAGTGTAGTATGCTGCGGTTGTCAATAGTGTAGTATGCTGCAGTTGTTAATAGTGTAGTATGCTGCGGTTGTCATTAGTGTAGTATGCTGCGGTTGTCAATAGTGTAGTATGCTGCAGTTGTCAATAGTGGAGTATGCTGCAGTTGTCAATAGTGTAGTATGCTGCAGTTGTCATTAGTGTAGTATGCTGCAGTTGTCAAAAGTGTAGTATGCTGCAGTTGTCAATAGTGTAGTATGCTGCAGTTGTCAATAGTGTAGTATGCTGCAGTTGTCAAAAGTGCAGTATGCTGCAGTTGTCAATAGTGTAGTATGCTGCAGTTGTCAATAGTGTAGTATGCTGCGGTTGTCAATAGTGGAGTATGCTGCAGTTGTCAATAGTGTAGTATGCTGCAGTTGTCAATAGTGTAGTATGCTGCGGTTGTCAATAGTGGAGTATGCTGCAGTTGTCAATAGTGTAGTATGCTGCAGTTGTCAATAGTGGAGTATGCTGCAGTTGTCAAAAGTGTAGTATGCTGCAGTTGTTAATATTGTAGTATGCTGCAGTTGTTAATATTGTAGTATGCTGCAGTTGTCATTAGTGTAGTATGCTGCAGTTGTCAAAAGTGCAGTATGCTGCAGTTGTCAATAGTGCAGTATGCTGCAGTTGTCAAAAGTGCAGTATGCTGCAGTTGTCAATAGTGCAGTATGCTGCAGTTGTCAATAGTGTAGTATGCTGCAGTTGTCATTAGTGTAGTATGCTGCAGTTGTCATTAGTGTAGTATGCTGCAGTTGTCATTAGTGTAGTATGCTGCAGTTGTCAATAGATTTAATATTGTCTAATAATTTTCTAGTATTCATTAAAACTAATTAATACATAATATTAATGGTATAATGTATATTATTGTAATTCTTTTCAAGTTAAAATACTGTTTTATGTTTCCCAAAGTCTCTAGTTAATGACAATAATTTGTATATGGCATGTATGCAATTATACATAACGCATATATTTATACATAATACATAGTTATAAATAACACATATAGTTATAATACATACATTTATAATCGTCATTGTATATATTAATACACTTATCATGCATAAATGTATGATAAACTTTATATACACCGAGGTCCTTATAAATATACAGTGTATACAAATACAATTTTTAATTTTAATACACGATACAGGTTCCATAATTCTGTATATTAGTTCTGGTGTATTTAAGGAAATATTTAGGGAAGTTGCGTAGACATTTACGCGGGAACACGACCAATGAATATGGCAGAGCGGAACAAGTTACCGGATCAACCAGGCTGTGATGGTTAGCTGGACCTACAGGCTACCAAGACGAGCAACCTTACAGGGTAGACAAGCCTGAGGGACAGACAACCACTTGGGCTGGACGGTAGAGCGACAGTCTCGCTTCATGCAGGTCGGCGTTCAATCCCCGACGGTCCACAAGTGATTGGGCACCATTCCTTCCCTCCGTCCCATCCCAAATCCTTATCCTGACCCTTTTCTAGTGATATATAGTCGTAATGGCCTGGCGCTTTCCTCTGATAGCTCTTTGCCCCCAAGCCTTGGCCGTCAAATGATAGTGCTTTTGATCTAGAGTTGATATCGCCTTAGCATTGTTCCTTAAAATGGGTGATATTGGTCGTAGGGTGAGTTATCGAGCGTGAAGTAGGTGATATCGGCCGGGTACAGGACTGCAATTGGTTAAAAGGTCTGTAACGCTTGTAGGATTACAGATGTCGTTCTTGTACTACTGGTAGCAGCGCTTGTAGGTCGAGGCCGTGAAATATTGCCTGTAAAGTGCTATCGCTGGCAGAGTAAGCGATAGCGGTCGTAAATAACAGAGATAACGAGGTTCCAGAGCTATCATCAGGCCTAAAAGAATTTATAAATTATAAAAAGATATATTTCCCTTCGCTGTTGTTAAAAGTAATGTTGGCCGTATATTGCAGAGATATCCAGCTGCTCCTGGCAGAGTAACTCGCATTGCTATCAACCCTATTACTAGTGGTTATCTTTGAGGTTATCTTGAGATGATCTCGGGGGCTTAGCGTCCCCGCCCTCGACCAGGCCTCTTTTTTTGTTTAATACTCAGTTTAATACTCGTAAACTGAGTATTATCGTTCGTAAACTGAGTGATAGCGTTCGTAAACTGAGTGATAGCGTTCGTAAACTGAGTGATAGCGTTCGTAAACTTGAGTGTTATCGTTCGTAAACTGAGTGTTAGCGTTCGTAAACTTGAGTGTTATCGTTCGTAAACTGAGTATTATCGTTCGTAAACTGAATATTATCACTCGTAAACTGAGTATTATCATTCGTAAAGCATCGAGTGATGCTATGAACGTCTCTTAAGAAATGTAAACTAAAAATATGGGTTGTGAAGGGTGAGGGAGCGACGAGACTGGCCATGGGAGCCCCCTGGTGTAGACCAGTACTGGTGCTGGACCATGGGTGGCACATGTGGAGGGTGCCACAGGAAGCTGGAGGGTGCCACAGGAAGCTGGAGGGTGCCACAGGAAGATGGAGGGTGCCACAGGAAGCTGGAGGGTGCCACAGGAAGCTGGAGGGTGCCACAGGAAGCTGGAGGGTGCCACAGGAAGATGGAGGGTGCCACAGGAAGATGGAGGGTGCCACAGGAAGATGGAGGGTGCCACAGGAAGATGGAGGGTGCCACAGGTAGATGGAGGGTGCCACAGGAAGATGGAGGGTGCCACAGGAAGCTGGAGGGTGCCACAGGAAGATGGAGGGTGCCACAGGTAGATGGAGGGTGCCACAGGAAGCTAGAGAGTGCCACAGGTAGCTGCAGGGTGCCACAGGAAACTGCAGGGTGCCTCTTGATCCACTCAACTCTTGCTTGTATCTGGTGCTTGAGGTCCTCTTCCCTCTGTATGTGTACACACAATACATGAATGAATATACATACATTCATGCATACATAAATACATTCATGCATATCCTTCTATGTTAATACAATCATATATGCTCATACATATATTCATACGCATATACATAAATATATATGTGTATGCAAATATAAATATATGTAAATGTATGCACGCACAAACATATATTTATATGTACATACATACATAGATTTATATGTACATACGTACATAGATTCATATGCATATACATAAATATATAGATGTCTGTAAATACATATATAAATATATGTAAATGTATGCATTGATATAGATTTGTTTATAGATGAATAATAATATAGATATGTAAATGAAAACTGGAGTGGCAGAGAAAATAACGTATAACGTCCTACATGGCCTGCCTGCCTGCCTCCCTGCCTGCCTCCCTGCCTCCCTGCCTGCCTGCCTGCCTGCCTGCCTGCCTGCCTGCCTGCCTGCCTGCCTGCCTGCCTGCCTGCCTGCCTGCCTGCCTGCCTGCCTGCCTCCCTGCCTGCCTGGTTGATACCTGGTTGATGGGGTTCTGGGAGTTCTTCTACTCCCCAAGCCCGGCCCGAGGCCAGGCTTGACTTGTGAGAGTTTGGTCCACCAGGCTGTTGCTTGGAGCGGCCCGAAGGCCCACATATCCACCACAGCCCGGTTGGTCCGGAACGTCTTTTAGAAACCAGTCCAGTTTTCTCTTGAAGATGTCCACAGTTGTTCCGGCAATATTTCTTATGCTCGCTGGGAGGACGTTGAACAACCGCGGACCTCTAATGTTTATACAGTGTTTTCTGATTGTGCCAATGGCACCTCTGCTCTTCACTGGTTCTATTCTGCATTTTCTTCCATATCGTTCACTCCAGTACATTGTTATTTTACTGTGTAGATTTGGGACCTGTCCGTCTAGTATCTTCCAGGTGTATATTATTTGGTATCTCTCTCGTCTCCTTTCTAGAGAGTACATTTGCAGAGCTTTGAGACGATCCCAATAATTTAGGTGCTTTATCTCGTCTATGCGTGCCGTATATGTTCTCTGTATTCCCTCTATTTCAGCAATCTCTCCTGCTCTGAAGGGGGAAGTGAGTACTGAGCAGTACTCGAGACGGGACAACACAAGTGACTTGAAGAGTACAATCATTGTCATGGGATCCCTGGATTTGAAAGTTCTCGTAATCCATCCGATCATTTTTCTTGCTAACGCGATATTTGCTTGGTTATGCTCCCTAAACGTTAGGTCGTCGGACATCATTATTCCCAAATCCTTGACATGCTGTTTACCTATTATGGGCAGATTCGATTGTGTTTTGTACCCTGTATTAAGTTTCAGGTCCTCATTTTTGCGGTACCAGAGTACCTGGAATTTATCACTGTTAAACATCATGTTATTTTCTGCTGCCTAATCGAAAACTTTGTTGATATCTGCTTGTAATTTTTCCATGTCTTCAGCAGAGGTAATTTTCATGCTGATTTTTGTGTCGTCTGCAAAGGATGACACGAAGCTGTGACGTATTTTTATCTATATCAGATATGAGAATAAGGAACAGCAGTGGTGCAATGACTGTACCTTGAGGTACAGAGCTTTTAACTGCGCTTGGACTTGATTTGATTTGATTGACTGTTACTCTTTGTGTTCTGTTCGACAGGAAATTGAGTATCCAGCGTCCTACTTTACCAGTTATTCCCATTGACCTCATTTTGTGAGCTATCACCCCATGGTCACATTTGTCGAACGCCTTTGCAAAGTCTGTGTATACAACATCTGCATTTTGCTTTTCTTCTAGAGCTTCTGTGATTTTGTCATAGTGGTTGAGTAACTGTGACAGACAGGATCTTCCCGCTCTAAATCCATGTTGTCCTTGATTGTGTAACTCATTATTTTCCATAAAACTAGAAATTTGATTATTAATCACTCTTTCAAAAACTTTTATTATGTGTGATGTTAGTGCAACTGGCCTATAATTTTTTGCCAAGGCTTTACTCTCCCCCTTGTGCAAAGGAGGGGAGTAAGCCTGCTTGCCTCCAATCATGCCTGCCTGACTGCATGCCTACCTCCCTCTCTGCTTGCCTCTGCTTGCCTACCTCCCTCTCTGCTTGCCTGCTTGCCCACCTCCCTCTCTGCTTGCCCACCTCCCTCTCTGCTTGCCCACCTCCCTCTCTGCTTGCCTACCTCCCTCTCTGCTTGCCCACCTCCCTCTCTGCTTGCCTACCTCCCTCTCTGCTTGCCCACCTCCCTCTCTGCTTGCCCACCTCCCTCTCTGCTTGCCCACCTCCCTCTCTGCTTGCCCACCTCACTCTCTGCTTGCCTACCTCCCTCTCTGCTTGCCCACCTCCCTCTCTGCTTGCCCACCTCCCTCTCTGCTTGCCCACCTCCCTCTCTGCTTGCCTACCTCCCTCTATGCTTGCCTACCTCCCTCTCTGCTTGCCTACCTCCCTCTCTGCTTGCCTACCTCCCTCTCTGCTTGCCTGCTTGCCTGTAGTGTAGGTGCCAGGCAGGCTGTGCCAGGGGTGACTGGCTACGGCGCGGCGCACATCACAGAGACCCCCAGCGCCGCCGCCAAATCACTGCCGTCGCCTCGCCAGAAATAAGAGAAAATATTCCTTCCGATTGTGGCGAGATATTCGACATGTGATGGAAATTTGAGCCAGGTATAGAAGCTCGCCGGGGAAATATTGTTCATATTTTGTCTCAAAGTCCTGACGATACTGCATGCCGCTGTGGATATATGTTGAGCGAGGCGCCCCTGTGGAGGGTTGGTGGGCTGGGGCAGGTGTGTGAGGGGGTCGTGTGGCAGGTGTGTGAGGGGTCGTGTGGCAGGTTGGTGGGTTGTGGGGCAGGTGTGTGAGGGGTCGTGTGGCAGGTTGGTGGGTTGTGGGGCAGGTGTGTGAGGGGTCGTGTGGCAGGTGTGTGAGGGGTCGTGTGGCAGGTTGGTGGGTTGTGGGGCAGGTGTGTGAGGGGTCGTGTGGCAGGTGTGTGAGGGGGTCGTGTGGCAGGTTGGTGGGTTGTGGGGCAGGTGTGTGAGGGGTCGTGTGGCAGGTTGGTGGGTTGTGGGGCAGGCGTGTGAGGGGTCGTGTGTCAGGTTGGTGGGTTGTGGGGCAGGTGTGTGAGGGGGTCGTGTGGCAGGTGTGTGAGGGGTCGTGTGGCAGGTTGGTGGGTTGTGGGGCAGGTGTGTGAGGGGTCGTGTGGCAGGTTGGTGGGCTGGGGCAGGTGTGTGAGGGGTCGTGTGGCAGGTTGGTGGGTTGTGGGGCAGGTGTGTGAGGGGTCGTGTGGCAGGTTGGTGGGCTTGGGCAGGTGTGTGAGGGGTCGTGTGGCAGGTTGGTGGGTTGGGGCAAGTGTGTGAAGGGTCGTGTGGCAGGTTGGTGGGTTGGGGCAGGTGTGTGAAGGGTCGTGTGGCAGGTTGGTGGGGGTTGTAGTACTATGTAATACATCATAGTATTCCACAGCTGTTATAAGACTCAAAGTGAACCAAACATAAATATTGTATAATTAGTTTGGTAACAGTGAGAAATATCTCTCACAGGTTCTCAGTTATTGAGAACTGGAAACATGGAATGAGACACACCAAATTATATGACTATTTATATATAGTGTTAATGGCATCATGGGATGATATTTTGTGCTGAATTTCTCAAGTCTTATATCCTCACCCAACCCGTCCTGAGACCATTCCATCCAGCGGTCGACCCCACGGACACATTCATCAGCTTTAACATGCTGTTTATTCAAAATAGGAATTTTCTGACATATGAATTAATATTGTTATATATTAGCATACTGTGAACATTTAGGCATAGGTTAGGTTAGGTGTTTAGGTTCTGTTGGCGATTATTTGTATTTGTAGTACGTGGGTGAAGCATTTACAGCGTTGTGGTTCGAACAAAATTTGTCAGTGAAGCACTTGTTCCGGATATGTTCGAACGTCAGCAGTTGTGAGTCGTGTGTAAACCGTTTTTCATTCATAAACAGGAGGTTTGGCGGGTGGATGGAATGGACTTTGGCCATTGTTTATGAGGACAGGCTGGCCCAAGTTAATAACTTTTTCAGCCCGTATACGGGTCTATCACACAAGTTAAAGTTTTCAAGCCAATTCGAAGCAGTTGTAAATGTAAATACGATAAGAAAAACGAGTGAAAAATATCACTGCATTGAAGAAGTGTAGAGTCGGGGCCCAGGAGCAGACTCTCGACCCAAGAAACACCTCTAGGCGAGCACACACACACTCATGAAACATTTCCGCCTTCGTTAATATCTTTCCGCGTCCTGGACCAGTTTTTATCATGCTCCCGTTCGCCATTTTTATTTTCTCTTTTGTTAAACTAGTTCTCTCCGTGTATTTCCTCAACAGTAAATTGGTTGATTTTTCCTGCTTTAACTTGTGTGTGTTTAGTCAACTAGGTGTGCTTGCTGGGGTTGAGCTTCGGCTTCTGGGTCCCGCCTCTCAACCTCGCCTGTGCGTGTGT
>NC_091236.1:6504415-6534415 GCF_040958095.1 Procambarus clarkii | reverse complement strand
CAGTGGTCCAGTGCTCTGACAGCCGCCGGGGCGCCAGCCCTCAGGGGATGGAACAGGAGGCTGGGAGGGATGGGCAGGCTGGGAGGGAAAGGGATTCTGGGAGGGAAGGGAGTGTCTGGGAGGGGGGGAGTATAACCCTAACCATCCTGTTTTGAGGTTATCTTGAGATGATTTCGGGGCTTTAGTGTCCCCGCGGCCCGGTCTTCGACCAGGCCTCCACCCCCGGGAAGCAGCCCGTGACAGCTGACTAACACCCAGGTACCTATTTTACTGCTAGGTAACAGGGGCATAGGGTGAAAGAAACTCTGCCCATTGTTTCTCGCCGGCGCCTGGGATTGAACCCAGGACCACAGGATCACAAGTCCAGCGTGCTGTCCGCTCGGCTTCCTAGCCTCAATATACGCTATCTAAGGCCTAATATAGTACATATGTGGACTATACTAGGCCTAGGAATATTTAAATTTGCTTTTTTTTAGCTGTACTTATTCCGAACTCGGTAAGAATAGTACAAAAAGTGACTTGCTGGGGCTCCATTACTATATACACTCGACCAGTTATGACATGTATTGTTATTTCTGAACTGTCTCTGCCTTCCTGTCTCCCTCCCTCCCTCACTGCCTCTCTCGCTGCCTGCCTCCGTGTCTGGCGAGGCAGGTGGAGGCAGTGACGAACAGTGTTCTCACTGTACACGGTCCACCGCCCCCATCCCCCTGGGCCCCACACGGGTACCCCACTTGACTAACACGGTGGAGCTGTGAACGGTGCAGTGTAGAGCAACACTGTGTTGTCTCGCCCTTCTCCCTGTGATGGGGTGTTGCTCTCCTGTTGCAGTGATGGGGTGTAAGGCTCCTGTTGCAGTGATGGGGGTGTAAGGCTCCTGTTGCAGTGATGGGGTGTTGCTCTCCTGTTGCAGACGGCAGAGATATGATGTCACTACAACATTGCTCGGAAGGTGCAGCTTAAGGCGAGATGTTGGCCGTAGTTCAGTACGTTAACCGGAAGTTTGTATTACATATATTCTGTGAACACACGAAGCGAAGTTCAGAAAGTTACAGGAAGAATTGAGTGTTTAGGAGCGTGTCTTGATGGTGTGTGATGATGGTGTGTGGTGATGGTGTGTGGTGATAAGGGTGATAGTGAGTGGTGATAGTGTGTGGTGATGGTGTGTGGTGATGAGGGTGATAGTGAGTGGTGATAGTGAGTGGTGATGGTGATAACAACGAGGACCATTCATCAATCAGGGATTCAGGACAAGATAAAAGATTGTCCTATCCACCACCTCGCTGACAAAGGGTGTCCTTCCCTCCATTACCAGATCTTCCTCAGATCTCCCTCTCTCCCTTCCTCCTCTCTCGCTCCCTTCCTCTCTCCCTCCCTCCTCACCCAACTCCTTCTACCTCCAAACTGTTCTTCCTCTTCTGTACCTTAATATTCCTCTTCCATCTTTCTCCAGCTCTTTGTCCTCTTATCTCTGTCTTCCTCCTCCTCCTTCCTCATAACCTAAAGCCCAACAAATCCTGTATAAATGTTACCACTGATGTAAATAGTACATTGGGATTTATTTCTAGAGTTGTTACCAATACAACAATACATGTCCTGCTGTATTTTGCTGTTGTTAGGGCCCCGTGGAATGGAAGATGTAGTCACTTGAAGGAGTTCATAGGACGACCACAAAGTTAATCCCAGGATTACAAAATCTCCCATGTGAGGACAGGTTAGAAAAGGTGGATTTACAGAAAGGGAAGGATTGGCGGGTCACATGACTGATGAATACATAGGGATAAATGGGTAAAGCTAAGGAGATATTGATAATACTTACGACACACTCACGACTCACTCACGACTCACTCACGACACACTCACGACACACACACGACACACTCACGACTCACTCACGACTCACTCACGACACACTCACGACACACACACGACTGACTCACGACACACACGACTCACTCACGACTCATGAGTATTACCGTGAGCTCCAACAACCAGTCACCTTAACGACCCCAAACTCTACCATGGGATGGTCCAGATACTGTGAAGTGGAGCCCCCGCTACGGTGAAATTGCCTCAACTTTCTCCATATTCTCTAAAGGTCTTACGGCTGATTTAAGGACATCGCTGGTACCGTGCTTGGGTACAGTGCCGTGCTTGGGTACAGTGTCGGGCTTGGGTACAGTGCCGTGCTTGGGTACAGTGTCGGGCTTGGGTACAGTGTCGGGCTTGGGTACAGTGTCGGGCTTGGGTACAGTGCCGTGCTTGGGTACAGTGTCGGGCTTGGGTACAGTGTCGGGCTTGGGTACAGTGTCGGGCTTGGGTACAGTGCCGTGCTTGGATACAGTGCCGTGCTTGGATACAGTGCCGTGCTTGGATACAGTGCCGTGCTTGGATACAGTGCCGTGCTTGGGTACTGTGCCGTGCTTGGATACAGTGTCGGGCTTGGATACAGTGCCGTGCTTGGATACAGTGCCGTGCTTGGGTACAGTGCCGTGCTTGGATACAGTGCCGTGCTTGGGTACTGTGCCGTGCTTGGATACAGTGCCGTGCTTGGATACAGTACCGTGCTTGGATACAGTGCCGTGCTTGGATACAGTGCCGTGCTTGGGTACAGTGCCGTCCTTGGATACAGTGCCGTGCTTGGATACAGTGCCGTGCTTGGGTACTGTGCCGTGCTTGGATACAGTGCCGTGCTTGGATACAGTACCGTGCTTGGATACAGTGTCGGGCTTGGGTACAGTGTCGGGCTTGGGTACTGTGCCGTGCTTGGATACAGTGCCGTGCTTGGATACAGTGCCGTGCTTGGATACAGTGTCGGGCTTGGATACAGTGTCGGGCTTGGGTGCAGTGTCGTGCTTGGGTACAGTGTCGGGCTTGGGTACAGTGTCGGGCTTGGGTACAGTGTCGTGCTTGGGTACAGTGTCGGGCTTGGGTACAGTGTCGGGCTTGGGTACAGTGTCGGGCTTGGGTACAGTGTCGGGCTTGGGTACAGTGTCGGGCTTGGGTGCTGTGCCGTGCTTGGGTACAGTGCCGTGCTTGGATACAGTGCCGTGCTTGGATACAGTACCGTGCTTGGATACAGTGCCGTGCTTGGATACAGTACCGTGCTTGGATACAGTGCCGTGCTTGGATACAGTACCGTGCTTGGATACAGTGCCGTGCTTGGATACAGTACCGTGCTTGGATACAGTACCGTGCTTGGATACAGTGCCGTGCTTGGATACAGTGCCGTGCTTGGATACAGTGCCGTGCTTGGATACAGTACCGTGCTTGGATACAGTGCCGTGCTTGGATACAGTGCCGTGCTTGGATACAGTGCCGTGCTTGGATACAGTGCCGTGCTTGGATACAGTGCCGTGCTTGGATACAGTACCGTGCTTGGATACAGTGCCGTGCTTGGATACAGTACCGTGCTTGGATACAGTGCCGTGCTTGGATACAGTGCCGTGCTTGGATACAGTACCGTGCTTGGATACAGTGCCGTGCTTGGATACAGTGCCGTGCTTGGATACAGTGCCGTGCTTGGATACAGTACCGTGCTTGGATGCAGTGCCGTGCTTGGATACAGTACCGTGCTTGGATACAGTGCCGTGCTTGGATACAGTACCGTGCTTGGATACAGCACCGTGCTTGGATGCAGTGCCGTGCTTGGATGCAGTGCCGTGCTTGGATACAGTGCCGTGATTGGATACAGTACCGTGCTTGGATACAGTACCGTGCTTGGATACAGTGCCGTGCTTGGATACAGTGCCGTGCTTGGATACAGTACCGTGCTTGGATACAGTACCGTGCTTGGATACAGTGCCGTGCTTGGATACAGTACCGTGCTTGGATACAGTACCGTGCTTGGATACAGTGCCGTGCTTGGATACAGTGCCGTGCTTGGATAGTGCCGTGCTTGGATACAGTACCGTGCTTGGATACAGTGCCGTGCTTGGATACAGTACCGTGCTTGGATACAGTGCCGTGCTTGGATACAGTACCGTGCTTGGATACAGTACCGTGCTTGGATACAGTGCCGTACTGGGGTACAGTGCCGTGCTTGGGTACAGTACCGTGCTGGGGTACAGTACCGTGCTTGGATACAGTACCGTGCTTGGATACAGTGCCGTGCTTGGGTACAGTACCGTGCTGGGGTACAGTGCCGTGCTTGGGTACAGTACCGTGCTGGGATACAGTACCGTGCTTGGATACAGTGCCGTGCTTGGATACAGTACCGTGCTTGGATACAGTGCCGTGCTGGGATACAGTACCGTGCTTGGATACAGTGCCGTGCTTGGATACAGTACCGTGCTTGGATACAGTGCCGTGCTGGGATACATGGATGAGTATAAATAGTAGCTACTCCAAGTGGATCGATGGATCCACTTGAGTTACTTCTAATGTTGTGTTTTTATTTTGAATTCAGAGACATCTGCCTCATCTGTCTATCCACTTAGACTTATCACTTGAGCGTCGGCCCTCCCTTTCTGCATGGCCGGCGCTCAATCCCCGAGTATCCCAGTGCACGGGCATCGTTCCTTCACTCTGGTTCCCCTATCCTCTCCTCACAGCGCTTCCGTTTGCTATATAGTCATACTGGCTTAGCGCTTTCTCCTCATCACTTCCTTTCCCTCACGTGCCCACCACCAAGACACAACGTTACAGGTGTGTTATAGGTGTGTTACAGGGGTGTTACAGGGGTGTTACAGGGGTGTTATAGGTGTGTTACAGGTGTGTTATAGGTGTGTTATAGGTGTGTTATAGGTGAGTTACAGGTGTGTTATAGGTGTGTTATAGGTGTGTTATAGGTGTGTTATAGGTGTGTTACAGAGGTGTTACAGGGTGTTACAGGTGTGTTACATGTGTGTTATAGGTGTATTACAGGTGTGTTACAGGTGTGTTACAGGTGAGCTTGTACTCGGAGTCTATTCTTGGGGGTCTACGTGTCTCACGCCTTCACAGCCCAGCCGCACTCGCAAATACCTAATCGTTTCCACACACATGCAATATTTTCCACCTGAAGAGTGATGCACAAACGTCTCTCACTGTCTCCGGTGTGAGTCTTGCTTCAACCTAAGAGGTGTCAGAATTCTTGATGGTATCTGGCCTTAAGGATGTGGGTGGAGGTGGCTTCTACGACTTATGCTTATTTCTTTTAAAAACGGATCGTTTTTAAATTGGTTTTCAGCTTCCCGCTTGTCTGGCGTAGTCGTTTCTGGCGCTCTTGTGTTGGTGGTTGACGGTTGTGGTGGTGGTGGTAGTGGTGATGGTGGTGGTGGTGGTAGTGGTAGTGGTAGTGGTGGTGGTAGTGGTGGCGTTGTTGTTGGTGGTTGACGGTTGTGGTAATGGTGGTAGTTTTAGTGGTGATGGTGATGGTGGTGGTAGTGGTAGTGGTGGTGGTAGTGGTGGCGTTGTTGTTGGTGGTTGACGGTTGTGGTAGTGGTGGTAGTTTTAGTGGTGATGGTGGTGGTGGTGGTGATCAGGGGATGTACACGGGACTGTTTAGCGTGCCCACATGCCCCAGGTCAGTGCCCACATGCCCCAGGTCAGTGCCTCATATCACTCCTGTTTGGCATTATTGATTGTATCATTTCGCGCCGAAGAATGACAGGAGAGGAAGCAATAAAGTATTAATAAGGCTCCGTCGTGTCTAAAATGTCAGGTTAGCCTTGAGAAGATTACCGTTAAGGTTAACCGCTGGTGGGGAAGAAGTGGGATTTTGGTTTCTAGTGGCACTGATGTTTCTCCTCCTCTTCCTCCTCCCTGCGCCAGTAATGGCCTGAAAAATACGAGCACACTGATTGGCTGGGAGCGACGACAGACTAGCCATTCAGCGGCCGAATAATGTGAGGCATTTACATGATCATTTTTCCAATCTTGAGACACAATGGCGGACTATTAGGCAAGTAATTCATGCCCTTTTTATTCCCCGCCCCCCCCCCTTGCTCTCTGTCTGTCTGTCAGTCTGTCTGTCTCTGTGTCTCTCTCTCTCCCTCTGTCTCTCTCTCTCTCTCTCTCTCTCTCTCTCTCTCTCTCTCTCTCTCTCTCTCTCTCTCTCTCTCTCTCTCTCTCTCTCTCTCTCTCTCTCTCTCTCCCTCTCTCCCTCCCTCCCTCTCTCTCTCTCTCTCTCTCTCTCTCTCTCTCTCTCTCTCTCTCTCTCTCTCTCTCTCTCTCTCTCTCTCTCTCTCTCTCTCTCACACACACACACACACACACACACACACACACACACACACACACACACACACACACACACACACACACAGGAGGACAGGAGGCTAGACACAGGATATAGAATGGGAGATGAAGTTCTTAATGAAACAGACAGAGAAAGATCTAGGAGTTGATATCACACCAAACCTGTCTCCTGAAGCTCACATAAAAAGAATTACATCTGCGGCATATGCGAGGCTGGCTAACATCAGAACAGCCTTCAGGAACCTGTGTAAGGTTCAGAATCTTGTATACCACATATGTAAGACCAATCCTGAAGTATGCGGCCCCAGCATGGAGCCCGTACCTTGTCAAGCACAAGACTAAGCTGGAAAAAGTTCAGAGGTATACCACTAGGCTAGTCCCAGAACTAAGAGGCATGAGTTACGAGGAAAGGCTACGTGATATGCACCTCACGACATTGGAAGACAGCAGAGTAAGGGGAGACATGATCACTACCTATTAAATCCTCAAAGCAATTGACAGGGTCGATAAAGATAAACTGTTCAACACTGGTGGGACGCGAACAAGGGGACACAGGTGGAAACTGAGTACCCACATGAGCCACAGGGACGTTAGAAAGAACTTTTTCAGTGTCAGAGTAGTTAACGGATGAAATGCACTAGGAAGTGATGTGGTGGAGGCTGACTCCATACACAGTTTCAAATGTAGATATGATAGAGCCCAGTAGGCTCAGGAACCTGTACACCAGTTGATTGACAGTTGAGAGGCGGGACCAAAGAGCCAAAGCTCAACCCCGCAAGCACAATTGTCCTGAAAGATAATTTTTTTTCTACCACAAACGTGGCCACACATTTGCAATGCTAACCAGCATATATACATTTTCTTCTGCTGAAAGTTAATAATGGGAACGTTATCACCACAGACACAAATTAGAAGATACAATTAACAATTTACTACAAAAACAAGAAAACGGCCAATCTACTCATGAAGAACCCTCCAGACACCAAACAGAGCGTTGGTTTCTTTCCTTGAAAGAAACCAACGACAAACACAGAGGACAACAAAGAAATTAGTGAAATTCTAAGAAGCCAGTATGAGGCTATGTTTAGCACACCAATAAACAACATGAAAGTTGATGACCCAGACAACTTCTTTATGAATGACATTCAAGCTGCAGATAATATAACGGATATTAACACGAGCTCAGAAGACTTTGAAAGAGAAATTGACAATATGCCCATACACTCAGCTCCTGGGCCTGATTCTTGGAATTCAATATTCATAAAGAAATGTAAAGTACCAGTAGCGAGAGCACTCGGTGTAATATGGAGAAAGAGCCTGGATACAGGGGAGATACCAGCAGCACTTAAATCTGCAGATATAGCTCCTCTGCCCAAGGGGGGTAGTAAAGCCTTAGCAAAAATTAATGACCATTTGCACTAACCAACCACAGATTAGAAAACTACTTAGATTCTGTAACAAATTTTCAATCAATCAGCAGATATCAAAGCCAACGAGAAATGAAAATGTTCTAGATCTGATCTTTACAAACAATGAAAACATTATCAAGAGACATTACGATATCAGATACCACATACTCAGATCACAAGCTCATTGAAGTGCAAACGACCATCAATGCTCAGAATAGACCTAAAACGTTGATCAAGCGAGAGGGGCTATTCAGTAAATTCAATTTTAATAATAAAAGGATAGACTGGGAGATAATAAACAGGGAACTTACAAACATTCCATGGGAAACTGTTCTAAGTAATGCAAGTTCTACAGAAGGAATAGAAAAACTGACTTCGGAAGCGTATCAAGTCTGTCTAAAACATGTTCCTTTGAGGAAAGCCAGAAAGAGATCTAACGTAGAAAGAGAACGCAGACGACATTATAAAAGAAGGAAAAAAATAACGGAACTGCTTATGCAGACACGAATTTCCCGTCAAAGAAGGAATAATTTAAATAGGGAGATTGAAGAAATCGAGCGGAAATTGAAACACTCATATCAAACTGAAGAAAGGCAGTTAGAACAGAAAGCAATTCAGGAAACAAAGAAAAATCCAAAATACTTCTTCACATATGCGAAATCAAAAGCAAAAACCACTGCCAGTATTGGACCTATTCGTACAAGTGAAGGTTCATACACGGAGGATGACAAAGAAATTAGTGAAATCCTAAAAAAGCAGTATGAGGACATGTTTAGCACTCCAATAAACAACATGAAAGTGGAAGATCCAGACAATTTCTTTATACGTGATATCCAAACCCCTGTAAATATAACTGATATCAACGCGAGCGCACTAGATTTTGAAAGAGAAATTGAAAACATGCCCATGCACTCGGCCCCAGGTCCAGACTCATGGAATTCAATATTTATAAAGAAATGCAAAGTGCCGGTAGCACAGGCACTCAGTATAGCGTGGAGGAAGAGCTTGGACACAGGGGAGATACCAGATGCACTTACAGTAGCAGACATTGCCCCTCTACACAAGAGAGGGAGCAAAGCATTGGCAAAGAATTATAGACCAGTTGCACTAACGTCGCACATAATAAAAGTATTTGAGAGAGTGATAAGGAGTCAGGTCACCAATTTCATGGAGACCAATGACCTTCACAACCCAGACCAACGTGGATTTAGAGCAGGAAGATCGTGTCTCTCACAGCTACTTGAGCACTTCGACAAAGTCACTGAGGCATTAGAAGAAAAACAGAATGCTGATGTGATATACACGGACTTCGCAAAGGCTTTCTATAAATGTGACCATGGCGTGATAGCACACAGAATGAGGTCAATGGGAATAACCGGTAAAGTAGGACGCTGGATACTCAGTTTTCTGTCAAACAGGACTCAGCGAGTAACAGTCAACCATATAAAACCGAGTCCAAGCGCAGTTAAAAGCTCTGTACCTCAGGGTACAGTCCTTGCACCACTGCTGTTCCTTATTCTCATATCAGATATAGACAAAATACAAGTCACAGCTTCGTATCATCCTTTGCAGATAACACACAAATCAGCATGTGTAAATATTTCATTCAAAATTATCTGCTACCAGAAATTTTAGCCAAATATCCCCAATTTGCTAACTGTAGGTAGTAACTGAGTGATTGTAACCTATCCACCGCTGCCCACTGGATGGGGGGCGGTGTGCAGGACAAACATATCAATTTTGACACTAGCTCTCCACATATGTCAGTTGCTTCATTTAGAAACTGTACTTGTGGTCGATCTCGAACCCATTGTTGATGTGACGACTTATACTGAATTTTGTAACTAGCTCATCAAGATTGTAACTTGCTTAGCTAAATGAATTATGGGGTTCAGTCCCTGAGCCCATTATGTACCTCTGTAACCCTTTCCACTACCGCCCACAAGATGGGTATAGGGGGCATAATAAATGAATTAAACTAACTAAAAAACTGAAGACATTGAGAAACTTCAAGCAGATATTAATAAAGTTTTCGACTGGGCAACAGAAAATAACATGTTTAACAGTGATAAATTCCAGGTACTCAGGTACGGTAACATTGAGGACCTTAAACATAATACAGGGTACAAAACACAATCAAATGTGTCCATAGTAGGAAAACAGCATGTAAAGGATTTGGGAATAATAATGTCTGACGACCTAACGTTTAGGGAGCATAAGAAATATTGCCGAAAAAAACGTGGACATCTTCAAGAGGAAACTAGATTGTTTCCTCCAAGGAGTGCCGGACCAACCAGGCTGTGGTGGGTATGTGGGCCTGCGGGCCGCTCCAAGCAACAGCCTGGTGGACCAAACTCTCACAAGTCAAGCCGGGCTTGGGGAGTAGAAGAACTCCCAGAACCCCATCAACCAGGCTCCATGGTAGGCGTGGGTACCATGGTAGGCGTGGGTACCATGGTAGGCATGGGTACCATGGTAGGCGTGGGTACCATGGTAGGAGTGGGTACCATGGTAGGAGTGGGTACCATGGTAGGAGTGGGTACCATGGTAGGAGTGGGTACCATGGTAGGAGTGGGTACCATGGTAGGCGTGGGTACCATGGTAGGCGTGGGTACCATGGTAGGCGTGGGTACCATGGTAGGCGTGGGTACCATGGTAGGAGTGGGTACCATGGTAGGCGTGAGTACCATGGTAGGCGTGGGTACCATGGTAGGAGTGGGTACCATGGTAGGAGTGGGTACCATGGTAGGCGTGGGTACCATGGTAGGAGTGGGTACCATGGTAGGAGTGGGTACCATGGTAGGCGTGGGTACCATGGTAGGCGTGGGTACCATGGTAGTCGTGGGTACCATGGTAGGCGTGGGTACCATGGTAGGCGTGGGTACCGTGGTAGGCATGGGTACCATGGTAGGAGTGGGTACCATGGTAGGCATGGGTACCATGGTATCACTGTCGGCATGGATACCGAGGCTCACAGATCTCATTAAGGAAATTACTTAAGGGTGCTGAGTGTGGGTGCACTAATGACATTACTAATTATATTTAACCAAGACTGCTGTACCGAGCTTTACAAAGGTGTGCTAAATAAAGCCTGGCGACCTTTCCTGGCGTAAAGTAAAGAGAGAAGTGTTCTGCTTGCTGGGATTATACTTTGTGATGTGATATATTGTTTTAATTATAATATCTCTCTCTCTCTCTCTCTCTCTCTCTCTCTCCACCTCTTAATTACGTGAATGTTTGTGTGTGAGTGATGTAGGTGTGTGGTGGTGTTCCTGCTGTGTTGTGTGTGTGTGTGTATGAGCATGTGTGTGTAGGCTTGGTGTGTGTGTATTATCTTGTGTATGGTGGGTAGGCTTCTCTCTGGCATGTTTTGGGGGGGCATAGTCACTACCACCCCCGCCACCACAATCACCACCCACTACCACCTCCCACCACCACCTCCCCACCACCACCCCCACCAACCACCACCCACCACCCACCATCACCCACCACCACCACCACCCACCACCACCACCCACCACCACCAACCACCACCCACCACCACCCACCACCACCCCAGCACCCCCCACCACCCCAGCACCCCCCCCCCCCCACCACCACCACCACCACCAGACAAGTGGGTGTCGTCCCACCTGTCACCACTCGGCGGACACACAATATCCTTCTTCTTGTCCTTCTGAAGTTCGAGGACACCAAATTAATTCTGTGCAGCGCTTGCTGGAAAGTTGTTTAGGGCCACGATGTTGGCGGTGGCGTCAAGAGTGGCTCCCCCCGGGCTACATAATGTGACTTGCTGTGGTGTACAGTGGTAGACTTGCTGTGGTGTAGAGTGGTAGACTGGTAGACTTGCTGTGGTGTACAGTGGTAGACTTGCTGTGGTGTAGAGTGGTAGACTTGCTGTGGTGTAGAGTGGTAGACTGGTAGACTTGCTGTGGTGTACAGTGGTAGACTTGCTGTGGTGTAGAGTGGTAGACTGGTAGACTTGCTGTGGTGTAGAGTGGTAGACTTGCTGTGGTGTAGAGTGGTAGACTTGCTGTAGTGTAGAGTGGTAGACTGGTAGACTTGCTGTGGTGTACAGTGGTAGACTTGCTGTGGTGTAGAGTGGTAGACTGGTAGACTTGCTGTGGTGTAGAGTGGTAGACTTGCTGTGGTGTAGAGTGGTAGACTTGCTGTGGTGTAGAGTGGTAGACTTGCTGTGGTGTAGAGTGGTAGACTTGCTGTGGTGTAGAGTGGTAGACTGGTTGTGGTGTAGAGTGGTAGACTTGTTGTGATGTAGAGTGGTAGACTTGCTGTGGTGTAGAGTGGTAGACTTGCTGTGGTGTAGAGTGGTAGACTTGCTGTGGTGTAGAGTGGTAGACTTGCTGTGGTGTAGAGTGGTAGACTGGCTGTGGTGTAGAGTGGTAGACTTGCTGTGGTGAAGAGTGGTAGACTTGCTGTGGTGTAGAGTGATAGACTTGCTGTGGTGTAGAGTGGTAGACTTGCTGTGGTGTAGAGTGGTAGACTTGCTGTGGTGTAGAGTGATAGACTTGCTGTGGTGTAGAGTGGTAGACTTGCTGTGGTGTAGAGTGATAGACTTGCTGTGGTGTAGAGTGGTAGACTTGCTGTGGTGTAGAGTGGTAGACTTGCTGTGGTGTAGAGTGATAGACTTGCTGTGGTGAAGAGTGATAGACTTGCTGTGGTGTAGAGTGATAGACTTGCTGTGGTGTAGAGTGGTAGACTTGCTGTGGTGTAGAGTGGTAGACTTGCTGTGGTGAAGAGTGGTAGACTTGCTGTGGTGTAGAGTGATAGACTTGCTGTGGTGTAGAGTGGTAGACTTGCTGTGGTGTAGAGTGGTAGACTTGCTGTGGTGTAGAGTGGTAGACTTGCTGTGGTGTAGAGTGATAGACTTGCTGTGGTGTAGAGTGGTAGACTTGCTGTGGTGTAGAGTGGTAGACTTGCTGTGGTGAAGAGTGGTAGACTTGCTGTGGTGTAGAGTGATAGACTTGCTGTGGTGTAGAGTGGTAGACTTGCTGTGGTGTAGAGTGGTAGACTTGCTGTGGTGTAGAGTGGTAGACTTGCTGTGGTGTAGAGTGATAGACTTGCTGTGGTGTAGAGTGGTAGACTTGCTGTGGTGTAGAGTGGTAGACTTGCTGTGGTGTAGAGTGATAGACTTGCTGTGGTGAAGAGTGATAGACTTGCTGTGGTGTAGAGTGATAGACTTGCTGTGGTGTAGAGCGGTAGACTTGCTGTGGTGTAGAGTGATAGACTTGCTGTGGTGTAGAGTGGTAGACTTGCTGTGGTGTAGAGTGGTAGACTGGCTGTGGTGTAGAGTGATAGACTTGCTGTGGTGTACAGTGGTAGACTTGCTGTGGTGTAGAGTGGTAGACTTGCTGTGGTGTAGAGTGGTAGACTTGCTGTGGTGTAGAGTGGTAGACTTGCTGTGGTGTAGAGTGGTAGACTTGCTGTGGTGTAGAGTGGTAGACTTGCTGTGGTGTAGAGTGGTAGAATGGCAGGCTTGTGGCTTTGGCTGGGTGTACTCGCCTAGTTCTGCTCACCTAGTTGAGCTTATAGGGTCGAACATCTCCTCTATTAGCACCGCTTTTCGACCATCATTAGTTCAATATAGTGACTTTTTTTCCACTCAGTCTTCTGGACATATTACATTTATAACTCTTTATTGAATATAACTCTTTATTGGACAAGTTCCTCATGTAGTGTCTTCCACTTGGTTAAAGTTCTTTAAACATCTTTACGTTCTTAAACGTTCTTTAAACAAAAGAACTTAAAGTTCTTTCTGACAGCCGACTGACTTGTCTGTGTTCTCACTATCATTATTCCTCGCATGTGTCATTGTCGCGTCATTATATTCCTGTTTAGTCCCCCCTTAATATGCGTTGTTGGTGCTCCTTTATAAAGCAAGTTGTGCTTTATAATTATCCGTTTAAATGTGATACTGAAAATAACAATTGGGTGTCTATTAATTAATAATATTTGGGTTTGTTTGTGTGACTCTGTTATGGGTAATTTGGTAATGATTGGGTTAATTGGGTCTTACTTAGAATCTTTGAATCTTTAGCATCTTAATTGTGACTTTTATTTACTCCTTATTGTCTTTGTTGAATGTTATCATGTCTTTGTTTGATCATTACGTGAGTTGACTTTGTATATTTAAATTTTTTCGTTTTTATCTATTTTTAATTACTAGTGTTATGTTGGTCTCTTATGAATATAATCATGTTTTAAGTGTTAGTTGTATGTTAACTGTTAATTTCAAATCGATTTTTTGTAATTTATATTGGACGATGAATGCTAATGAGCCTTCAAAACATTGTGGATTTTAATTGAAAAGTAATTTTTTAATTAAACAATATGTTCGTATTGTTATATATATATATATATATATATATATATATATATATATATATATATATATATATATATATATATATATATGACTATTTTTTCTGAGTTACATTCCTTCAATGCCTAAAAAATCATTCCTTCTGAAGATATATTAATATACGAAAGTACTAAAGGAAATTCCTGTTTCAATTCTTCCTCCGTGGTCTGACACTGTCACATTTTAACAATTGTGACAATGTCACAATTTTTAATTGTGACACTGTCACAATTAACACATCACGTGTTAATTGTCGTGATTTACACACACACACACACGGGCAAATGGGACAGGAGTCATTGCTGTAAACAACCGATAGCTGGAAAGGCGGGATCCAAGAGTCAATGCTCGATCCTGCAAGCACAAATAGGTGAATACAAATAGGTGAGTACACACACACACACACACACACACACACACACACACACACACACACACTCACACACACACACACACACACACACACACACACACACACACACACACACACACACACACACTTCAGACCAAAAGTCTGAATCATTATGTTAAATAAGAAAGTGTGTAAAGTTAAGGATTATTAGATTGTGGCCGCCATGTTGGACTCGTTAGGGTAGATGGACAAAAACTATTTTCCCACTCGTGTATTACTGTTTTTCACGGTCTGACTTCTTCCTTCCTCCTCTGACCTCCTGTCAACGTGCACAGTAACTGTTAGTCTCCTACCGTCAACGTACACAGTAACTGTCAGTCTCTCACCGTCAACGTGCACAGTAACTGTCAGTCTCCTACCGTCAACCTGCACAGTAACTGTCAGTCTCCTACCGTCAACGTGCACAGTAACTGTCAGTCTCCTACCGTCAACGTGCACAGTAACTGTTAGTCTCTTACCGTCAACGTACACAGTAACTGTTAGTCTCTTACCGTCAACGTGCACAGTAACTGTTAGTCTCTTACCGTCAACGTGCACAGTAACTGTTAGTCTCTTACCATCAACGTACACAGTAACTGTTAGTCTCCTACCGTCAACGTGCACAGTAACTGTTAGTCTCCTACCGTCAACGTGCACAGTAACTGTTAGTCTCTTACCGTCAACGTGCACAGTAACTGTTAGTCTCTTACCGTCAACGTACACAGTAACTGTTAGTCTCTTACCGTCAACGTGCACAGTAACTGTTAGTCTCTTACCGTCAACGTGCACAGTAACTGTTAGTCTCTTACCGTCAACGTGCACAGTAACTGTTAGTCTCCTCCCGTCAACGTACACAGTAACTGTTAGTCTCTTACCGTCAACGTGCACAGTAACTGTTAGTCTTTTACCGTCAACGTACACAGTAACTGTTAGTCTCTTACCGTCAACGTGCACAGTAACTGTCAGTCTCCTACCGTCAACGTACACAGTAACTGTCAGTCTCTAACCGTCAACGTGCACAGTAACTGTCAGTCTCCTACCGTCAACGTACACAGTAACTGTCAGTCTCTAACCGTCAACGTGCACAGTAACTGTCAGTCTCCTACCGTCAATGTACACAGTAACTGTCAGTCTCCTACCGTCAACGTGCACAGTAACTGTCAGTCTCTTACCGTCAACCTGCACAGTAACTGTCAGTCTCTTACCGTCAACCTGCACAGTAACTGTCAGTCTCTCACCGTCAACCTGCACAGTAACTGTCAGTCTCTTACCGTCAACGTACACAGTAACTGTCAGTCTCTTACCGTCAACCTCCACAGTAACTGTCAGTCTCTTACCGTCATTGTGCACAGTAACTGTCAGTCTCTTACCGTCAACGTGCACAGTAACTGTCAGTCTCTCACCGTCAACGTACACAGTAACTGTCAGTCTCTTACCGTCAACGTGCACAGTAACTGTCAGTCTCTTACCGTCAATGTGCACAGTAACTGTCAGTCTCTCACCGTCAACGTACACAGTAACTGTCAGTCTCTTACCGTCAACGTGCACAGTAACTGTCAGTCTCTTACCGTCAACGTGCACAGTAACTGTCAGTCTCTTACCGTCAACGTGCACAGTAACTGTCAGTCTCTTACCGTCAACGTGCACAGTAACTGTCAGTCTCTTACCGTCAACGTGCTCAGTAACTGTCAGTCTCTCACCGTCAACGTACACAGTAACTGTCAGTCTCTCACCGTCAACGTGCACAGTAACTGTTAGTCTCTCACCGTCAACGTGCACAGTAACTGTTAGTCTCTCACCGTCAACGTGCACAGTAACTGTTAGTCTCTCACCGTCAACGTGCACAGTAACTGTTAGTCTCTCACCGTCAACGTGCACAGTAACTGTTAGTCTCTCACCGTCAACGTACACAGTAACTGTCAGTCTCGCCTTTCGTTGAAAGTAAAAATAGTGAATTAGTTTACAGTTTTTCGCTCAGCATATTAATGGCAAATTTGCATGGTGATTGGTTGGTTAGTTCTGTCTGTATCATATGGGGGGAGGGGGTGTAGGGGGGGGTGTGGGGGTCACCTTTGGTGTCTTAAGGGGGGTGTGGTGGTGTGGTGGTGGGGGTGTGGTGGGGGTGTAGGGGTGTGGGGGTGTGGTGGGGGTGTGGGGGTCACCTCTGGTGTCTTAAGGGGGGTGTGGTGGTGTGGAGGGGGTGTGGGGGTGTGGGGTCACCTTTGGTGTCTTAAGGGGGGTGTGGTGGGGGGTATGGGGGGTGTGGGGGTCACCTCTGGTGTCTTAAGGGGGGTGTGGTGGTGTGGAGGGGGTGTGGGGGTGTGGGGGTCACCTTTGGTGTCTTAAGGGGGCTGTGGTGGTGTGGAGGGGGTGTGGGGGTGTGGGGGTCACCTTTGGTGTCTTAAGGGGGGTGTGGTGGTGTGGTGGTGGGGGTGTGGGGGTGTGGGGGTGTGGGGGTGTGGGGGGTGTGGTGGGGGTATGGTGGGAGTGTGGGGGGAGACGTTGTGGGTGTTGGTCAGAGTTGAGTTTGTGTGTGTGTGTGTGTGTTGTTGTTGTTGTTGTATATGTGTGGTGAGTATGTGGGCCTGCGGGCCGCTCCAAGCAACAGCCTGGTGGACCAAACTCTCACAAGTCAAGTCTGGCCTCGGGCCGGGTTTGTGGAGTAGAAGAACTCCCAGAACCCCATCAACCAGGTATGTCTCCAGCCTAGTTTGGCTAGCTAAGGTTGAGTTTCAACTCTTGGGCCCCACCTGTCATCATTCAACCAGCTGGTGTACATGGTTCAATCATATGAGGGCTGTCCCAACTACATCTGAACAATTCTTGTAGTATACTTATGGTAAATTCTGGCATAGATTCTACCTGCATTAAATTGTTTGTGTACCAAGCGTGCCAAATAGTTTGTCATTGCCTGCCTTGTCCGTTACCCTGAGTATTTTGTATGTGGGGATCCTGTCTCCCTGGTGTTTTTCAGTTGCAGTAACATGAAGTTTAGAACAAATGTATGAAACTCTTGACGAGAAAAGGCTAATCAAGCCCTTTACTAGAGAAGGTTTTCAAACTCTTGCTCGGATAAAATTTATATAAATAAAAAATGGTCTTCATCGGTCTCAGCAGTTTTGCATATTAATATATAAATATATATATATGTATATATAATATAAAAAATTTGCATAATGAACTTGAACTGAAAATTTACTTTCCTTCGGCTTAAAGTGCATAAATTGCCCAAGATAATCCTATTTTTTAATGAAAAAGTCCAATTTTGCTTTCAAATAAAAAATGGGTAGTCATAAATTTAAGAATCTTATATATATATATATATATATATATATATATATATATATATATATATATATATATATATATATATATATATATATATATATATATATATATAAATTTTACATTTGCGTGGGGCATGAGCAGTAAAACATAGCTAATAAGACGTTCATAAGTTGGTGGGAGTAATTTTGGAGTGTGTCGCTGAGAGCCTCGTGAGTGACAGCTTAAAAATTGTTTGGGACTTGTGGTGGAGTCTTGAGACGCTTCCTCACCCCTCCCCAGGGGTGAGGAACCTAGGTAGGAGCCAGGGGGTCTTCCTCCTGCCTGGGGAAAGTCCACAAAAGTAGTTGCCTCCTCAAGAGGTCCTCCTCAAAGGGGTCCTCCTCAAAGGGGTCCTCCTTAAAGGGGTCCTCCTCAAGAGGTCCTCCTCAAGAGGTCCTCCTCAAGGGGGTCCTCCTCAAAGGGGTCCTCCTCAAAGGGGTCCTCCTCAAGAGGTCCTTCTCAAGGGGGTCCTCCTCAAAGGGGTCCTCCTCAAAGGCGTCCTCCTCAAGAGGTCCTCCTCAAGAGGTCCTCCTCAAGAGGTCCTCCTCAAGAGGTCCTCCTCAAGGGGGGTCCTCCTCAAAGTGCCTCATCTCTCGAGTCGTCGCCTCTTCCATTCGTACTCATGCACACTCATCTATGCTATCTCTCACCGTATTATACTCAGCCATACCCATTCATACTCATTATTCTCTCCGGGAACACCATCTTCCTGTTGAGGCAGAGTGAGTTAGAGGCTTGTGGGACCCTCATCTTGCCAGAGGATAGAAGACAGACTATCTGTTACCTGTTCTAGTCAGGAGCCAGGGCAGTGCGGCCCTATACTCTACCTTAACTCAAAAATAAATGATCAATTCTTGGGTCCAGATCTCCAGGGATCTCATTAACGTGCCAGATTAATTATTAATCCATCAGTTAATCTTGTACTCACCACCTCTGCTCCTATTCACTAGATAATCGCTGCAGTAAATTAATGTATGTTAAGTCCCCAATAAAACTTTGGCGACGTTTGGAATATTTTTCAAAACTAACTTTAGTGTAAAAAATACTTTTGGGACAAGTTAGACTTCATTAGAAGAATCTGTGATAAAAATGGAAAATTAAAATCGTTAAAAGTATTATACATACTGTTGTATATTTGGGGTTTGAGAGCAAGCAGGAAAATATTAGTGCGTGTGTATGAATATGAGAAAGATACCATAAGGACTACAGCGAATTAACAAGCCCTATGGGACCTTGGACTGCGACCTTCTCCTGTAGTGGCTCCGTCAGGCTGCGGTGTGTCGAGCCTGAAGGCGGCCCAATATGACGGTGTTGGCCCCAGACAGTCGTCGAGGCCTCGACCCTAGTAGTCGAGCCCAAGCTCCAGCCCCCTGGTCCCTCCCTGCTCTACTAGAAGCAACTCCTGACGGCGCTGAGGAACTCATCTACCGAAAGACCTTTCCCAAGGGTCAGCTCCCTGTCCGGGGCGCCGCCCCCGGCTGTCAGGACATCTGTCAGCTGCAGCTGCTGACGCAGGCTCTCACCACCACCATCAACATGCTCTGCTACGTAAGTTACCTCTTGCTTTATAGAGCTTTTAAACCAGTGTTTACTCTATCGTAGAATATAAAGAATCTGAGTATTGATCCTGGAAAAAGAGTTCGCTTGTATATTAAACTTACCATCCTGATAAAAGATGATTATGTAGAAAGTATATTTTCACGGTAAATAGATTTTTAAATCGTTATTGTAAATAGATTTTAATTTCGTAAACCATGTCGCTTCAACTTGATGAAATTTTAATCCGCCAAGATGTGAAGGAGCTTTGGCGATGAGGGGGCGGCCGAGGAGTGCTGTAATAGAGGGTCTCCGTCAGCTTTGATCTGCGGGAGTGTGACCGTGGGCCATGACTTAAATTATACGCTGGGGGGAAAATTGTATTTGCTTTACTAGCAGGTGAAGAGTGTGTAGATGAACTGGGAGCTTTGAGCCAGCTGGGTACACGTGCCTTCCTTAGTGGAGGGGAATGAGGTAAGCGGGGTTTTCTTCCTATTGGGGAGTGTTGTACATGCTGCTATGGCGGTGTGTTCACTCATAGGATGAGTGGCGGTGCCCAATACTGTCACTATGGCGGTGTGTCCACTCATGGGATGAGTGGTGCTGCCCAATACTGTCACTATGGCGGTGTGTTCACTCATGGGATGAGTGGCGCTGCCCAATACTGTCACTATGGCGGTGTGTTCACTCACAGGATGAGTGGCGCTGCCCAATACTGTCACTATGGCGGTGTGTCCACTCATGGGATGAGTGGTGCTGCCCAATACTGTCACTATGGCGGTGTATCCACTCACAGGATGAGTGGCGCTGCCCAATACTGTCACTATGGCGGTGTGTTCACTCATGGGATGAGTGGTGCTGCCCAATACTGTCACTATGGCGGTGTGTTCACTCATGGGATGAGTGGCGCTGCCCAATACTGTCACTATGGCGGTGTGTCCACTCACAGGGTGAGTGACGCTGCCCAATACTGTCACTATGGCGGTGTGTCCACTGACAGGATGAGTGGCGCTGCCCAATACTGTCACTATGGCGGTGTGTCCACTCACAGGATGAGTGACGCTGCCCAATACTGTCACTATGGCGGTGTGTCCACTCACAGGATGAGTGACGCTGCCCAATACTGTCACTATGGCGGTGTGTTCACTCACAGGATGAGTGACGCTGCCCAATACTGTCACTATGGCGGTGTGTCCACTCACAGGATGAGTGACGCTGCCCAATAAACTTACCCCTCGGGCAAAAATTTTAAAATTTAATGAGGGGATTAGGGTCAGTCTGCGTGTGTGTGTCTGCAGGGTCGAGTGTCTTAGCTCTTGGAACCCACCTTTCTAGCCGTCTGTGTATCTAATATACGGACTCCTGACCTACTTTTCTCAATCGTATCTTCTACATATATTTCTATGTATTTATGTATATATATGTTGAATACACAGATTTAAATTATATAAAAAAGTTAACATATATACTCCAGTGAAATGTAGTTCATATAAAATATATATATATATATATATATATATATATATATATATATATATATATATATATATATATATATATATATATATATATATATATATATATAAAGAACAGTCAATGGCCATTCACGTTCAGCAACGCATGAAGGGCATTGTCTCAGTTCCTTAAAATGAAGCTCAAAAATATAGCTACAAATCTAGGCTTTATTGTAGTATTAAAAACAAAACTAACAGCATTTTGAACAAAACTAGTTGGGTCCCCTTTACACGTGTTTTCTAGCATATATTTTTTTTTTACATCCTGCTAAAGAGAATACGAACTTACTGTTTTAACTCGTAGTTAACTCACCCATGGGTAACTCACCCTTGGATAATGCCCCGTAGGTAATTCACCCATGGGTAACTCACCCTTGGATAACACAATATAATTAACTCACCCATGGGTAACTCACCCATGGGTAACTCACCCATGGGTAACTCACCCATGGTTCCTCAAAATGAAAAGTAAAGTAAAAGTAGACTTTGGTCTGACGTTGAGAGCAGGAATATATTTCCATGAACACTGAGGCGAGGATTATTTCTCTTCTCAAGGGGAAAGAGTCGACAAAAAACACATAGAAATGTCACAGACAAGTTTTGTGTTTTGGACGGGCCCGTCTGCCCGTCTCTCCCCTGGAAACACAACCCGTAACTGTCTCTATTTTCCGCTTGTTACAACTTGTAATGAAGTTGTTACATCTTGGCTTAACGTGTTTATGACGTATTAGAACGTTGTTACAACTTGCTATATTGGTTGTTATAACTGGTTAGGAAGTGTTAAAACTTGTTGGAACGTTGTACCAACGTCGTAGTTTCGGTGTGTGTTTTGGACGGGCCCGTCTGCCCGTCTCTCCCCTGGAAACACAAACCGAAACTGTCTCTATTTTCCGCTTGTTACAACTTGTAATGAAGTTGTTACATCTTGGCTTAACGTGTTTATGACGTATTAGAACGTTGTTACAACTTGCTATATTGGTTGTTATAACTGGTTAGGAGGTGTTAAAACTTGTTGGAACGTTGTACCAACGTCGTAGTTTCGGTGTGTGTTTTGGACGGGCCCGTCTGCCCGTCTCTGTCTCATTGGTACGGACGGGAGATGACAGGATGGTGGAGCGTAACTCAAGAGTAAGCTTAGCAGTTAATATGTAAAAGTATTTCTGAGAGAAGTGACAAGTTTAATATTTCCGGACTTTGTCAGTTCGGTGGGTGACACCCACATCTACACCCTCACTGTGAGGTGTGAGGACCATCTACACCCCTCACTGTGAGGTGTGAGGACCACCTACACCCTCACTGTGAGGTGTGAGGACCACCTACACCCTCACTGTGAGGTGTGAGGACCACCTACACCCTCACTGTGAGGTGTGAGGACCACCTACACCCTCACTGTGAGGTGTGAGGACCACCTACACCCTCACTGTGAGGTGTGAGGACCACCTACACCCCTCACTGTGAAGTGTGAGGACCACCTACACCCCTCACTGTGAGGTGTGAGGACCACCTACACCCTCACTGTGAGGTGTGAGGACCACCTACACCCTCACTGTGACGTGTGAGGACCATCTACACCCCTCACTGTGAGGTGTGAGGACCATCTACACCCTCACTGTGAGGTGTGAGGACCATCTACACCCTCACTGTGAGGTGTGAGGACCCCCTACACCCTCACTGTGAGGTGTGAGGACCACCTACACCCCTCACTGTGAGGTGTGAGGACCACCTACACCCCTCACTGTGAGGTGTGAGGACCACCTACACCCTCACTGTGAGTTGTGAGGGCCACCTACACCCTCACTGTGAGGTGTGAGGACCACCTACACCCTCACTGTGAGGTGTGAGGACCACCTACACCCCTCACTGTGAGGTGTGAGGACCATCTATACTCCTCACTGTGAGGTGTGAGGACCACCTACACCCTCACTGTGAGGTGTGAGGACCACCTACACCCCTCACTGTGAGGTGTGAGGACCACCTACACCCTCACTGTGAGGTGTGAGGACCACCTACACCCTCACTGTGAGGTGTGAGGACCACCTACACCCTCACTGTGAGGTGTGAGGACCACCTACACCCTCACTGTGAGGTGTGAGGACCACCTACACCCTCACTGTGAGGTGTGAGGACATTATGAGTGCTCGAGGCTCGAGCTTGCTCCAGTAGACATTATGGTAATGGTAAATTAATGATCTGTCCTCATATATCGATAAGAACCTCGTATCGGGCCCGGAACCTCATTCTGTCGAGGTTATCTTGGCTATCTTTAAGTTATTTTGAGGTTGGTTACCTTTTAAGTTATTTTGAGGCTATCTTTTAAGGTATCTTAGTTATCTTTAAGTTATCTTGGTTATCTTGAGATGATTTCGGGGCATAATGTCCCCGCGGCCCGGTCCTCGACCAGGTCTCCACCCCCAGGAAGCAGCCCGTGACAGCTGACTAACTCCCCAGGTACCTATTTTACTGCTAGGTCACAGGGGCATCAGGGTGAAAGAAACTCTGCCCATTGTTTCTCTCCGGCGCCCGGGATCGAACCCTGGACCACAGGATCACGCGTCCAGTGTTCTGCCCGCTCAGCCACCGGCTCCCTGGTATGATAGCTGGTAGTAGCTTCCCACAACTCTACTTTGTTCTACTTTGCGGTTTTTCTTTTAATTATTAAACTAATCAACACTGGTTGTTGACTTTGGTTATCTTTTGTTTATTGGAGTAGTTATCAATTTGGTTCGTTATTTGAGTCGCGAGGTCACATCTCTACCTGAATTTACCTTACCTGAGGGACACAATCTCCAGTGGCCACCGAGAAGGGGGGTGGGGTGGGGGACAAGAAGCCGACGGCTAATCAATGGTCCCTCAATATTCCCGATGATGGGGAGCCGGTCGGCCGAGCGGACAGCACGCTAGATTTGTGATGCTGTGGTCCCGGGTTCGATCCCAGGCGCCGGCGAGAAACAATGGGCAGAGTTTCTTTCGCCCTGTGCCCCTGTTACCTAGCAGTAAAATAGGTACCTGGGTGTTAGTCAGCTGTCACGGGCTGCTTCCTGGGGGTGGAGGCCTGGTCGAAGACCGGGCCGCGGGGACACTAAAAAAAAAAACGAAATCATCTCAAGATAACCTCAAGATAACCCCTATGGGAGAAAAGTCAGTCGAGTCCTTCAATCATGCTTCTTGAGATTGGAGCTGTTGCCTCCTTGTGTGATTTACATTGGGCATTGAAATGAGTTGGATTAGCGTCTTCCGATTGATTTATTATTTTAAGGGACTCGGTGAGATGAGCCTTATCATGTCCGGTTTGTTGTGTGGTTCTCAGGCTTCTGAGAGTCGACCTAGTTTTGGGGTGATGTATGTCGCTCTGTGTTGAAGTTTTTCCAGGGGACAGGTATTAGTGGAGAAAGGAACTAGGTATTAGTGAGGGTACAGGGAGTAATTATTAATATGGAAATGGAGTAATTATTGATTAGGGGAAGCAAGTAATCACAGGTAACGGAGAGAGGGTAATTAGACAGTGATTAATTCTACCTGTTCCTTCCTCTAATTGCCATAACACTGCCATTCTGTTTTACTGGCATCATTTTTCAGAAGTAAAACCCTCATTTGTAAGAGAAAATGGCGCTTGTAATTGGCATTTAGTGCCATTATAAGTAATAGGTTAACTACCGTCCTTGCTCCCTCCCCATTAATGGTTCCCTCCCCCCTTAGTCACCCCCTTAACTGGTCCTCCTACCTCTGGCAACACATTCAACTCTCTCATTAAAACTTCAGTGTCATTATCAGAGCCCCTTCAGTCATTATCAGAGCCCTTCAGTCATTATCAGAGCCCCTTCACTCATTATCAGAGCCCCTTCAGTCATTATCAGAGCCCCTTCAGTCATTATCAGAGCCCCTTCAGTCATTATCAGAGCCCCTTCACTCATTATCAGAGCCCTTCAGTCATTATCAGAGCCCCTTCAGTCATTATCAGAGCCCCTTCAGTCATTATCAGAGCCCCTTCAGTCATTGTCAGAGCCCTTCAGTCATTATCAGAGCCCCTTCAGTCATTATCAGGGCCCTTCAGTCATTGTCAGAGCCCCTTCAGTCATTATCAGAGCCCTTCGCTCATTATCAGAGCCCTTCAGTCATTATCAGAGCCCTTCAGTCATTATCAGAGCCCTTCAGTCATTATCAGAGCCCTTCACTCATTATCAGAGCCCCTTCAGTCATTATCAGAGCCCTTCACTCATTATCAGAGCCCCTTCAGTCATTATCAGAGCCCTTCACTCATTATCAGAGCCCCTTTCACATTGCTGCTACTTAGTATGGTGATAGTCATCACACTGCACCACACACCATACACTGCTGTACCACAGTATGGTGTCATTCATCACCATACACCATACACTGCTGTACCACAGTATGGTGACAGATCACCATACACCATACACTGCTGTACCACAGTATGGTGACAGATCACCATACGCCATACACTGCTGTACCACAGTATGGTGACAGATCACCATACACCATACACTGCTGTACCACAGTATGGTGACAGATCACCATACACCATACACTGCTGTACCACAGTATGGTGACAGATCACCATACACTGCTGTACCACAGTATGGTGACAGATCACCATACACCATACACTGCTGTACCACAGTATGGTGACAGATCACCATACACCATACACTGCTGTACCACAGTATGGTGACAGATCACCATACACCATACACTGCTGTACCACAGTATGGTGACAGATCACCATACACCATACACTGCTGTACCACAGTATGGTGACAGATCACCATACACCATACACTGCTGTACCACAGTATGGTGACAGATCACCATACACTGCTGTACCACAGTATGGTGACAGATCACCATACACTGCTGTACCACAGTATGGTGACAGATCACCATACACTGCTGTACCACAGTATGGTGACAGATCACCATACACCATACACTGCTGTACCACAGTATGGTGACAGATCACCATACACTGCTGTACCACAGTATGGTGACAGATCACCATACACCATACACTGCTGTACCACAGTATGGTGACAGATCACCATACACCATACACTGCTGTACCACAGTATGGTGACAGATCACCATACACCACAGCCAGTGTGATGCCTCCCAATACCTCCGTTATAACCCAACATAACCCAACATATCTTAACGCCACGTCTTAAAAAAAACGAATGACTGCCCTGAGAGGCACAGTGCCCCAAGATGGCGGTCTTGAAGGCCTCAGGGGGCACCTCATTACTCGCCTCACGAGGCACACCTCACAGTGCCAGGGGGCCCCCGTTATAAACAACAGTTCTCCTCATTCTTTGGTGAGTTCCGGCTGGTGAGGGCCGGAGGCGAGGCCTCGCTGCCTCTAACCTAATTATTTCTTCTGCGAGGAGCGAGACGGATTTCCCCCTTAGAGCGATGAAGACCATTTAGCTATGTAAGGGCTAAAAGGGGTTTGGGAACCCCTTTGATGGAAAGGTAAAATGTCCCTTTTTTCCCCTTGTGTGACGGGGAGCAGTGAGGGGTGGGGGGGGGGATAGTGAGGGGGACCTCACTTTCGTTCTGAAGAAAGCATTTCAAATCCCCTTTGGCCGTGCACACACACATGTGAACACCACACCGTTGCGCCGAGGCGTCAGCAGGCGTCAGCAGGCGTCGTCAACTGACGTCAGCAGGCGTTAGTAGGCGTCAACAAACGTCAGCAGACGTCAGCAGGCCTCAGCAAGCCCTCAGCAGACGTCAGCATGCGTCAGCAGACGTCAGCATGCGTTAGCAGACGTCACCATGCGTCAGCAGACGTCAGCAGGCCTCAGCAAGCCCTCAGCAGACGTCAGCATGCGTCAGCAGACGTCACCATGCGTTAGCAGACGTCACCATGCGTCAGCAGACGTCAGCATGCGTCAGCAGGCGTCAGGAGGAAGAATGCAACCAAAAAAAAAAGAGATTTTTAGAGTTTTATTTTTGTGTTGGTGTCTTGTGGGCGGCCAAGACGGCTCTTTGAGGAGCTCTTTGAGGCGCTCTTTGTCAGGTCATTGTGACGAGCAGAGCGGGTTATGGCCCCTCTCTTTGTGGACTTACTGTCTCGGCAGGCTCCAGCTCTTAGCTCTTGGACCCCGCCTTTCTAACCCTCGCATATCTAATGACTCCCGACCTTATTTTCTTGTATCATATATTTTCTACACATGTTTCTCTCACTCACACATGTCTAGGATGTGTGTGTTTGTGTGGAACTCCCACGTGCGTATTTACACCTAGGTGAACAGATGCATCAGATAAAAGAAACATTGCCGTTTTGTTTCTGTCTCGCCTGGGAATCGAACTCAGGGTCTTTGAACTAGTCGACAGTTACGACTTCGCCAGCCACGAGCCGCTGATTATATCATCTTGATGTGGACTTGAGGAGACAGGTTCAGGGTTATCTTGAGATGATTTCGGGGCTCAGTGTACCCGCGGCCCGGTCCTCGACCAGGCCTCCACCCCTAGGAAGCAGCCCGTGACAGCTGACTAACTCCCCAGGTACCTATTTTACTGCTAGGTAACAGGGGCATCAGGGTGAAAGAAACTCTGCCCATTGTTTCTCGCCGGCGCCCGGCATCGAACCCAGGACCACATAATCACGCGTCCAGTGCTCTGTCCGCTCAGCCACCGGCTCCCTAGGGGGGTTGGGGTGTGTGTACTCAACTATTTGAACCTACAAGATCAAGCATTAGCTCTTGGACCCCGATTTTGTATCCACAGGTTGTCTAATGCAATGACTCCGGATTTATTTTCCTATCATATCTGAGGGCCTGGTAGCCTGGTGGATAGCGCGCAGGACTCGTAATTCTGTGACGCGGGTTCGATTCCCGCACGAGGCAGAAACAAATGGGCAAAGTTTCTTTCACCCTGAATGCCCCTGTTACCTAGCAGTAAATAGGTACCTGGGTGTTAGTCAGCTGTTACGGGCTGCTTCCTGGGGGTGGAGGCCTGGTCGAGGACCGGGCCGCGGGGACACTAAAGCCCCGAAATCATCTCAAGATAACACTCAAGATAGGTTAAAATTATGAATGTAGTTTGCTTCTTCAGCGTGTTCCCTTAGTTCATATCACTTTCCCACTCTTCTTACGCTTAAAGAAAGCTTTATGAAACCCCTGAGACTGATCTGAGTCTTAGGCTTCAGCTCCTGGCCCTTGTTTTATGGGGATTCACTGTGAACAGTTCCTCTTTTTCCACTCTGTCAATTCCTTTAAGTGTTTTATACGTCTCTATACCTGGATGTACCTGGGTGGAGTTGCTAGAGTTCTTCTGCTCCCCCGAGCTCATTCTGTGGCGAGGCGCTCTCTCTCTGTCTCTGTGTGTGTGTCTCTCTCTCTGTGTCTCTCTCTCTCTCTCTCTCTCTCTCTGTGTCTCTCTCTCTCTCTCTCTCTCTGTGTCTCTCTCTCTCTCTCTCTCTGTGTCTCTCTCTCTCTCTCTCTCTCTGTGTCTCTCTCTCTCTCTCTGTCTCTCTCTCTCTCTCTCTCTCTCTCTCTCTCTCTCTCTCTCTCTCTCTCTCTCTCTCTCTCTCTCTCTCTCTCTCTCTCTCTCTCTCTCTCTGTGTCTCTCTCTCTCTCTCTCTCTCTCTCTCTCTCTCTCTCTCTCTCTCTCTCTCTCTCTCTCTCTCTCTCTCTCTCTCTCTCTCTCTCTCTCTCTCTCTCATAGCTTTTTGTATACTCGTGACTGTCCTTGGAGAGCGGCAGGTAAAGCCACAAGCCACACGGGGATTTGCAGCGAGACAGAGATATGGATTTAAAATGACAGACAGAGTGAGAGTGAGACGGAAGTCTGGTGAGAGAAGGAAAGAGAGGAAATAAGAATAAGTTTATAAGAAAGGAAGAGATGTACACATTGGAAACGAGCGTCATTGTGAGAGTGAGAGAGAGGTTGGTGGTGAGAGTGAGAGACAGGGGAGGCTGGTGGTGAGAGTGAGAGAGAGTGGAGGTTGGTGGTGAGAGAGAGAGACAGAGAGAGAGAGAGAGAGAGAGAGAGAGAGAGAGAGAGAGAGACAGACAGACAGACAGACAGACAGACAGACAGACAGACAGACAGACAGACAGACAGACAGAGAGAGAGAGACAGAGACAGAGAGAGAGAGAGAGAGAGAGAGAGAGAGGGAAGAAATAAGGAAAGCTATAAGGAGAGAGAGAGAGAGAGATCCAGTGATCCAAGTTCTACTAACACTGACTTGGTCTGACACGACCTTGTTTAATTTAAGGCATTTAAATGTCTTTCATCCACTTGTAGACTTGGATCATATCGCCTCTCCTCATTCACTTCTCCGGAGAAGTTAAATTAACTCCCTATAACTCAGACGTCGTAAGGAAAATTTCAATTACTAAAGATTAAAATTCTCATCCTTCCTTGAATGTTTTCAATAAAATTTTTTGTTCTTCTGGTTCTATAGGACAAAAAAAAAACCCGTGTTTGAAAATATCGCGGTTATTGCGGGTCGCTAAATACACCGCGGGTTTAATCAAACAATTTATAACATTGTACACTAGTGTAAAGAGGGTCGGCGTTATTAAATATATATTTCATTCTGGTAACGCGGTCTTGTACTAACCTAATTGTGCTTGCGGGGGTTGAGCTCTGACTCTTTGGTCCCGCCTCTCAACTGTCAATCAACTGGTGTACAGGTTCCTGAGCCTACTGGGCTCTATCATATCTACATTTGAAACTGTGTATGGAGTCAGCCTCGACCACATCACTGCCTAGTGCATTCCATTTATTAACTACTGTGACACTGAAAAAGTTCTTTCTAACGTCTCTGTGGCTCATCTGGGTACTAAGTTTCCACCTGTGTCCCCTTGTTCGTGTCCCACCAGTGTTGAAGAGTTTGTCTTTGTCCACCCTGTCATTTCCCCTGAGAATTTTGTAGGTGGTTATCATGTCTCCCCTTACCCTTCTGTTTTCCAGCGACATGAGGTTCAGCTCCTTTAGCCTTGTGTGTGTGTGTATGTGTGGGGAGGGGGGGAGGGCGGGTTACTAGCTGGTTGTCCTCACCTGGTTGTACCCTCAACGGAGTCGAGGGTTTGCTCTGAAGCCTCAACTTTTTGCGATTAGTAGTTCAGTGTAAGTCTGTTTCATTCACTTGTCTTATCATATTTACATTTACAGTTGTGTATGTACAGTTGTAAATGTACAGTTGTAAATGTGCTGGCAGTGTGAGCGTCTGTTCTTAGTTCTCGGCTCAAACTGTAGAATGTTCTTCTCACAATTGTGAGTCATTTGTGTTGCTAG